>NC_041333.1:24512858-24620358 GCF_004354835.1 Perca flavescens
ATAAAAAAAAACTATTAACACAATATATTCACAAGATGGTGTCTGACAAACTGCAAGTCATCAAACAAAGATAATTTCAGGGTCTACAAACATCAGCAGTGCTGCAGTTTGACAATAAACTGCCCAGTTAGAGTAAAAAACAACTATGTGAGCTGCATCATTTTGTGAACAGCAATACTGCAGATGAACATGTTAGACCTCTTCATTATCACCAGCTTCACTCTGTCCATCTGTGTCCACAGTGAGGGGCTGTGCAGACGTAGTACAGTCTCATAGCATCCTGTCAGGAAAAGCAGAACATCATCTCAAAATATTAGCTCTTCTATTCAATTCTTAAAATCCAAACAAAAAATTGTGTGGACAACAGGACAAAAGGGTTTCCTCACTGACCACAAAAAACTAGTAAACATATTCCTGGACAAACATTAAGACAACAGGTCACGCATTATGTGTTTTATTAACAATCATCAATACCTCAGCCTTCATACTGTGAGACTGGAAGAACACTGCCTCCTTGTGACCGCATCTGGGAAGAGACATGATCAGGCACAATGTTAGTCGCTCAATGTTACGTCTCATTTCACAATCAGTCAAAGTCCAAAAGGATGGTAGTGTGCCTCAAGGACACATATGCTGGTGCACTTGCACTCACAATGTTCCAGCCCCCCTTGCCCATATAAATCTTTGGACAGCCAGAAACTAGTTGTCTACTACCTGCCCATTTCAAGATGGAAAAGTGGTGAAGTAAATGTGTAGCTGGTGAAGAGAGTCAATCATCCAGCAAGGTAAAGATACAGTATTATTCTCAGAAAATGGCAGGGCAAAAAAGGCTAAATTCCCTGTTGCTATTTGGCTTAAATTTGTCAAGTGGTGGGAATGAGGACTTCAATGAGACACAAGTTTGTTCTGTTTATGATATGAGGGTAACTCGATTATTTGTTAGTATATCAGACATAAAGAATTATAGAAAAGCTTGTTGCTGTGAATTAGGTATCAATTTAAAGTGCTCATATTATGCTCATTTTAAGGTTCATAATTGTATTTGGAGGTTGTACCAGAATAGGTTTATGTAGTTTCATTTTCAGAAAACACCATATATTTGTTGTACTGCACATTGCTGCAGCGACTTATTTCACCCTGTGTGTTGAGCTCTCTGTTTTAGCTACATAGTGAAACACAGATGAACAATTAGGAAACTCCAGAGAGAACGAATGAGGTTGACTTATTATGGTAAAACTTACTTGGGACAGGGGTGGTCCTCTGTCCTCGGGAGTGTTGGATCCTGAGATACATCAGCGATGATTTGTGTCAACTCACTGAAAAAAACAAAACAGAAGCAAGATGCTAGATAACTTTCCAACAATTAGCCCTCAGTGACTGACATTACGTAAATGTGCAATGTAATGTTAGTATTGTGGGCATTACAGAGGTGCCCTGTTAGAAATGTTTAGCTTTATGTGTAGTCACTCAATATGTATTTACACCATTGTAAACAAAATAAGTAATTTCTGCAGTCTGAATGTGCACAATTAAAGTCAATGTGATTCTCTTTCACTGACTTTCGTATTATTATCCCATTAAATGCTGTATCTGAAAGTGTCTGGATAATGCTTTTAACTTGATTTGTCAGTGACCAGGAAACAACCAGAATGAAAAAATGTTAGCCTGTTTCTGAAAGACAGACAGGGTCCTGACTCCTGTGTACACTTAACACTATAGCTGGAAGTCAGCAACAACAAGATATTCAGGGAGTGTCAAGTCTTTAAAACTGCATTGAGAACAGCAGTATGACATATTGATCAATTTCAAGCAAATCAAGAAGTTGGTACTTTATGCAGCACTGTGGTTTCTTTTACTTACTCAACCTCGTGGGTGATCTTGTTGACATAGATGCAGCTGTTGTCTGCCTCTTGTTGGTAGTCACAATTCCTGCACTGTGGGTTGAGTTCAACAAAAAGGTCATTGCGCAACTTATTACAGGCATACAATGGACATTTAATGTCACTGCTGTACTATATTACGACAAGCCACCCCTCTAGACTTTTACTTTTTAGCTCTGTAAGAGTTAATACCAACAACAACCTATCACAGGACAGGACTATGTTATGTCAATATTACCATCAGCATGTTTAGAGTGATCCCTGTTTTCATCACTAATGCATTGCACTCCACAGACACACTACATTTGACTGACTCAAACTGGTGCATGAGCCAACTTCGATAGCTAAGAAAACAAAAAAAAAGGGAAAATCAATTTGGGCTTTTCTACAGGACCAGATCGTTAACATTACTTACCGCATAAAGCAGGATACGGTTCTCCTTGTCTTCTTTGGGGTATAACATGTTGTTACTGGAAAAACAAAGTCAGCTTTTATAGTGGGATCCCTACATTTTCAATTCGTTTTTAAAATAAGACGCAACGTTAGCTATTGATTAAGACAGCGTTAGGTTAACATGCGTTTAGCTTTAACAAGTAACGTTAGCTAACGTTAGATAGCTAGCTAACGTTAGTACAGATTAACCTCTATTCGGCCACAAACTCACCATTCTTGACAAAACCGTATTCCAACAAATCCTGGTTCGTACGTTCCAGTTTCTAAATCCATTAGAAAAACTATATGTTAAAGCAAACCTGAAAAATAATAAATGCGATTCCCTTCTTCTACCGCCTCTATGGCTTCCTACGCTCGTTTGAAAACAGTTCTTCTTCTTCTTCTTCTTCTTCTTCTTCTTCTTCTGGCTTTCCGGCAGCCTTGCGGCAAATTGCTGCCTCTCACAGGACAGTTTAAGTAACATTCTAAAGTATTGTCAAATTCAGTGGAGTAGTGCTGTTGCGGCTTCCACTATCTCAAATTGATATTCAGGGGGATTTAGTAAGGATCTCAATGTCATGTTCTATATTCCCATGTGACATAGCGCAGTGAACAACTGTTCTCTTTCATTTTTGTATTGAAGACAGTCCAAAAGTACATGTTGAACAGTTTGTTTCTGTTTGCAGGTTCAGAGTTTTTAATAATGAGGCTGTGAACATATGACCGCTCTTTTTTGCAGTACTTCCTCCACCCACTGTAGTGCCCAAATTATTATAGCTATTAGCTCGCATTTTTCAGAACTGCTTTTGCTGGGTGCTCTTCTTTATACCCCCACAATTTAAAGTGCCCATATTATGCTCATTTTCAGGTTCATAATTGTATTTTGAAGTACCAGAATAGGTTTACATGGTATAATTTTTAAAAAACACCATATTTTTGTTGTACTGCACATTGCTGCAGTTCCTCTTTTCACCCTGTGTGTTGGGGTCTCTGTTTTAGCTACAGAGTGAGGCATCTCACTTCTATCCCATCTTTGTTGGGAGTCACACACGCGCAGTAGCTAGGTAAGGCCTACTAGCTAGAAGCTAGCGCTGTTAGCAGTTAGCCACCTCGTTCTCAATGGCAAAACACTGCTACAACACACGAGTTCACCCTAATTTACAAAAGAAATTGTATAGAACTACTTACATGTCCCTCGTCTGCAGGTATTCCACGCAAAGTTGGAAGAAGTCTCCCGGCTAATCCTGCCTTGTACTGACCGAAGTTGGAGAAACAGCTAGCTGATGTAGTATTAGCTAAAGTGGTTAGCACCAGAGGTGGTAACGAGTTACATTTACTCCGTTACATTTACTTAAGTAAGTTTTTGAAAAAATTATACTTCTAGGAGTAGTTTTAAATCACTATACTTTTTACTTTTACTTGAGTAGATTTGTGAAGAAGAAACTGTACTCTTACTCCGCTACATTAGGCTACAATGAGCTCATTACTTCTTCCGCTAAAGGCTCTACCATGTGACTGTGTTTCACTAATCAAACGTAGTTGTGCAGTCTCGTCACGTGACCATACTCAATCTCAGCAGCGGGACGGGTTAGCTTTACAGTCGTAGCAAAACAAAAATGTCAGAATCAACCGTCGGCAATGCAGACACAGACGAGGAGGAACACCCCTGGCCTCATATTGAAAGCATGTTTACCTTAGTAAAAGTGCGAAACAGCAGCTACATTATGCGGTGTCTTCGGTGTCTACCAAAACAAACGGACATTTCAGCATTCAGAAACTCAACATCTAACTTGAGGAAACATTTTTTTGTGCTGTGGATAGGCAAATGTTTGTCTTTTAGGTTACATATGTTTTAAACATTTCTTATATATATATATATATCCATCCAAATTTGATGTGATAAGTCTCTTTTAATGTCTTGATCTCCCTGTAGCCTCACAGATTTTTTTTTTATCCACAGAGGGTTCACCCCAACAAACTGTCTAAGTAAACAGACTTACTAGAGACCCACAGAAAGCGCAAGTCCTCCTCTTCCAGTGATACTCCTGCCTTCGCTGCACACACACACACTCACACACTCACACACACACACACACACACACACACACACACACACACACACACACACACACACACACACACACACACACACACACACACACACACAGTTTATGAGAGTTTATGGGCTGCCTTGTTTTAGTTCTGCCTGCAGAGCCTGGTAAAAAAGTATAAAGGTTTGGAAATTTGTGTTACTTGTGCTTATTTATTTTTTATTTATTATTATTTTATTTTTTAAGTACTTGAATTTACCTGGATTATTTTAATTTAAGATATTTTTTAATTCATTATTAATTAATTATTATTCTGAAGTAACAGTACTTTTACTTGAGTACAATTTTTGGCTACTCTACCCCTCGTTAGCACACACCAAATGTTTTGGCCGATGACATAGACGGCCCTGCCGATTTTGACCAGCTCACAGACTGAAGGCAGTATACATTCAGAAACCCGTATCTCACTCAAAACAGCATGGATGTATGTGTGTGGAAGCACCAGAGACACAAAATAACACCCCAAATTCCAGAAAAGATTTTTTTCATAATATGGGCACTTTAACAACATACTGCATTGCCAGTTTCTTTCGTTGAATTGACAATGGCATCTCCCCCATCTCAACCAGTAAAGCTGGGACGGGGGTTGTACGAAGGGCCCCACAACATAACCTCAGAGCCTTGGCCTGTATTACATCCAGTTTTTTTTAAGTGTGATTCAGCTGCTGTTCCATAACATATACAGCCATAGTCTATTCTTGACCTTATCATTGCTCTGTATATCATTAGTAGTGAATCCCTGTCAGCACCCCATGTACTACCTGAGAGGGAACACATTATATGTATCACTTTCTCACACTTATTAACAACATTTTTGATCTGTTTTCCCCATGTTAGCCTCCCATCAATGTACACTCCCAAGAATGTGAAATCCTTAACCCTTTCAATTGTTTGTCTATACATAAACCATTACATTCACTTTTCTTGTTACCAAATATTACATATTTTGATGTATCCACTGAGATTTTAAATCCCCACTTTTCACCCCAGCTAGTTACCTTGTTTAGGGCTACCTGCATTCGCTCAATTGTTTGTTTGATATTTCTGCCCCTTTTCCAGATGGTCCCGTCATCCGCAAACAGGGAAAGTCCGAAACTGGTCCCAATATCCTGAAAAATATAATGTATCATAACATTGAATAGAATTGGACTAATCACACTTCCCTGGGGCATTCTATTATCCACCCTGTCATCAGAAAAAAGAATTTGCAACCCTGACTTGAATAATCCTGTTCTTCAAAAAATCTTGTATCCAATTAGGCATCCACCCTCTTATTCCAGCCTCATAGAGCTTTATAACTAGCGTCTCTTTCCATAACATGTCATAGGCCTTTTCAATGTCAAGAAACACCGCCACTAGGGCTTCTTTATTTACTTTCTTAATATCACTGTCAAGGGAACGCCCAGCATCCATGGTACTTCTCCCTCTACGGAAGCCATTTTGTACAGGTGTAAACCATCTATCCTTCTCTAATTTATACATTAATCTGCCTGTGACCATTCTTTCCATTATTTTACATAGCACTGATGTAAGCGCAATAGGCCAATAAGATCCTGCCTTTGATGCGTCTTTCCATGGTTTTAATATTGGGACCACCACTGCTTGCCTCCAGGAGGAAGAGTTCCCTCTTGCCATATGTAATTTATCAAAGACATAATTTCTTCCAACACTAGATCACTCAAATTATGAACAAACTCATCCTTTCCTGGAGCTGTTGGTCTCCCTTTTCTTATTGCTCTGTGCAATTCTTCTAGTGAGAAAAATGCATTACAAATATCAGAATTATCTTCATTTACCTCCAGTTTAAATCTGCTAAGCTCTAATGTCTCTAATGTCATTTATTTTCCTTATACCTTCCTCACCAATATTAGCTCCACTGTGAACAGCTTTACATTTATTTTCACAGTTTAGCTTTATCCAAATCACTTGTAGCAACCCCCCCCCCCACACTCTAACATTGCCATTTTCTTTTTCCTAATAATTCCTGACATGACATCACTGCCCGCCATATTTCCGTTACTGACGTCTCTACCCCTAGATTCCCACAGTATTTCCTCCAGCACTCTTTTTCTGCAATCTTGATCACTCTTCTTGCCTTAGCCCTGAACCTTTTGTATTCTATTGCATTATTCTCTGTTGGCAAATTCTTAATTCTAATAGAGTGCTAGAGGCCATCCAGGGGCAGGTGAAGACGCCTGTGTCAAGACTGTAGCCTTCTCCTTCGTTGACCAGGACAGTGGCAAACTTCCGGACTCCAGGTTGTTTTGGGTAGCTGTCATTGGCATTCAGCTTGGCTGTGAAGGCAACAGGTCTGCCTAACATGGACAAAGACATACGTTAGTTTCAAAAATTAAACAGTATGAATTTTTTATTATGACTTTCATTTCAAGACAGCAACTCAAACTCTCTTGTATTCCCTTTCTAAATATTTGCAAAATAACGGATTGTCTTTAGATTGCACATACAACAAAGGAAAATGTATATATGTGGCTGGGTTTGGTCAGTTGGTAGAGCAGGTGCACATATACTGAGAGGTTTATACCTCGACGCAGTGGTCCAAGGTTCGAGTCCGACCTGTGACGATTTCCTGCATCTCTTCCCCCTCTCGCTTTCTAGCTGTCCTATCCATTAAAGGCGGAAAAGCCCCCCAATATATATATATATATATATATATATATATATATATATATATATATATATATATATAGGCTACTTTCAGTTATGTAAGTTGATCAAACATATTCATTGCAGTAGCCTACCACAAGTCATAGTCTAAAACATATATCCAGAGCTTTTTCACAAGATTTGATTGCAAATTCGCATGCAAATATAACATTTTTTTACATACAACAAAGATACCCTTACCTATTGCTGCTTAGCAGAAGAGGGTTTTCAGCTGAGTAGCAGGTAGGCTAGTAGAGGATGGATACCCAAACCGAGCCCGTCGGGACCCGACGGTAGCCTATACCAGACGGCCGGGTTCGGACAGATACTTAGAAATGATGTTCGGGTTCGGGTTGGGCTCTGTCACAGCGCGATAAGGCATTGAACATTTTAAATTTAAAAAAGCTTATTATGTAGGTGCACTGTTGTATGCGCTGATGCGCTCATCTGTTGACATTTCCGAATGCCACACAAACAAACGTAGCCTATGTCATTAGTATGAGAAAAAAACGAGATTTTAACTGTGTCGGGCTCGGGTCGGGCTCGGACATAAATATCTTAATGCCTGTCGGGCTCGGGCCGGGTTTGGACAGAATAATGCGGCCCAATCCGCACTCTACCAGGTAGACACAAGTAAAGTGGTTTTGCGGTGTTACCTACGGATGCAACAAAGGTTATGCAAAGATTCAGATTCCTTAAATAAGCTGTGATAATAAAAACTATTTAGAGCTTGACAAACATTTGTCATAGTGTTTTCCTGGCAGTTTAGTGCATTCATAAAGTAACAGGTAACAACAAAATATTGATGTGGTTGCTATGACATTAAGGAAGGAAGGAAGAAAGGAAGGAAGTGACATTGGTAGAACAGTTATGTTACAACAACATCTGAATATCACATGCAGTTCAAAATCTTTGAAGCAGAAATGACAACAGAAGATACATGTAATATAAATACTGTCCAGTGATGGTTTTCGTACAACATTGAGTAACTGGTTAATAGTGAAGAAGACACTTTGCACTGACAGATAAGTTATCAAGCGTCTTTATTTGTCAAATTCTTTAAATTATTGTTAACTAAATAATAAGAAGAATTGCTTGTCTGCACTAATTATAGACTTCCTGTTTGCAAAGGTGGAGTTTAGTGATGGTATTCAGAATATTACATTACAAATAACTGGATTTTGTATGTGAGCAAATTCATAGTAGGCCTATTGACCATGATTTATGTTAAATATCTAAACTGGATTTTGAAATGTCTTTAAATTGATTTTAATCTTCAATCTACACTGCTAAAAAAAAATAGAATTAGTAGTTAGCAGAGATAATTAGTGAGTAAACCGAAGCCAGAGGGGAGATTAAGAGCAGCATTGAGAAACAAACTGATAATCAGTTGTAGTGCCTCTGCCTCTCTACGTGTTGTCCCAGCTCCATATTAAAAACAAATGTTTCAAAATGTTCTTGTCAAGTAAGCTGGTGTTCAAAAACAAGTATTGTTGGTTTTCAGTCATAACAAGCATACAGTTGTGAGATCACTGATCTGCAAATTTGCATTCTGCAGTATTGTGGTGGAGGATACGTGTACAATGTTCATGTTGTTCCTTGTCCCTTATATTGTATCCTTATATGGCATACTGACTTAGCCTAGAGAGAGGATTACACAATGCTGCTAGTAATGCTCTGTCTGTTTAGCAACAGTTGGAGCCTGTATATATATATATATATATATATATATATATATATATATATATCCCCTCCCCATCCCCGAGCCCTTGATCCCTGGGCTAATTCCATGAATCGCCCAAATCTAAATCCACTGATGGAGCAACGGCACACAAGTTGGAAACACAGGGAGAGAGAGAGAGAGAGAGAGAGAGAGAGAGAGAGAGAGAGAGAGAGAGAGAGAGCCATGGTGTACAAACAGACAGGATGGGGAAGATAAACAGGAGCTCATATCAATACGTGCAAAACTTCTCCTTGTCCATTTTAGGAGCAATTATGCTCCTCCTCAGTCAATTCATCTTCCATCAATAGTGGGGCCATGTGCCATCTGTGTGCCTTTTATGTTTCTTTACAGATGCACTAGCGACACAGTGTGCCAACTCATCAGAGGGGACTGTCAAGCTTGGCTGACGTCACCCATCCAGCCTCTGTAATCGAAAGAGACGTTAATCCTGTTCTTCTCCAAAGCCTGCAGCCTGGCAGTGGGGTGGGACAGGGAGGGATATTGAGAGAGACATGAGGAAGGAAGTTGGATACGGGGGACAAGGGAACGCATGTAGGCTTTGGGCTAACAGACAGACTCAGCACAGACCTGGACAAGTGAGACAGGTTCTGTCCTAACTGACAAAGGAATCCAGGCACACAGCCACCTCCTGATCCTCTGCTCAACACCTGGGATATCTAAAGGTTTGGGAACCCCTCCATCCAGGCTTCGCCCTGGAGGCCAAAAGCCTCGCTGAGGGCTCTGCGGAGGGGGAATGCTGTGAGAGCTGCTCACCTCCTCCTGCACCCCTTCTTGTGTCCCCTGAGCTCACCGTGGAGGAGCCGGGCTTCACCACTGTGAGGCTGTGCCAAGATGGAGAAGACATCTGCCTGACAGCAAGTGAGGGGTAAGAGGCTGCTTAAGTTTATGTGTGTGTGTATTTCATGCACAAATATAATTTACACTAGCAAGAACTATAGGTGTTTCCCAGGCTGAATTCCCCTTCATGTACTCAATATTCCCCTAAACTAAAGACACTGAAAGTTCACTCTTGATGCAGGTGGATAGTAAAAGGTATGAATCTTCTCTGGTGCGTGGAACTCAGTAGATTCAATATAAGATCGAGATGAGTGAGCCAACATATGAGACTCCCCATCAAAGTTCTGGAGCTTTCACACGTTTGAATTGTAGACGTTCACTTTAGCAGCTCTCACTTAATGGTCGATTTAGAAGCTGTTTTTGAGCTTTCAAGCCTAATAAATGGTGCAACAAGAGTTTTCTTTAATCCTGGGCATATGTTTAAATGATGTAACAGTTCAGGCTCGGGTGATGCTCGAGAAGTCTAAAATAGTTGTGATAAAACAGGAAACCCTCATGGACTGATGTATAGGTTTCTCAGAATTTCTTCAGCTTATCTATTTCATCACATAAGAACAGTATTTTGCAAGATCCTTTTAAAGGAATGCCAGTTTGTGTTCCATTTATCTGTCCCTTTCACTCATCTGTATGAATGGACGAGAAAGTGAAGGGAGAAATACAAAACGTCCAATAGCTTATATAATACTAAAGTAAGAAAGTGATAAGCAAATTGTATTTGTGATGGAAATATAAATATAAATACTGACATCTTCGTTCGCTAGTTTGTTAGCACATTTTTCAGTTCTGCCACAGTTTCCTCTTTCTGGTCACACTAATCTTAGTGTAAACTCAGTTTGGCACTTAGAGGCATCTAAATTTAGATAAGTATTTCACTGATCATCTGGTTTGTGGTCATTACAACACAAAGAGCTTAGCCTGACACAGTTGTCAGCAACTTAATATCAGAAACACATTCACAAGTGGGTCAAAAATGATCGCATCCTCCAAAAGCTGATCCTATTTAGGTAAGAACAGCACGAGAGAGAGAGAAACTTGAAATTCTCAATTGTTGAAATGTACTTACTGTATAACTTGACCTAAAGCTTATTATATGCTGCTCAAACTGGCTATCTCAGAGAAGACATTTACATCGGCTTCTAGATGGCCTCTGTTATGGCAGACAAAAGTGTGTACCTGCATGTATCCAAAATAAAGAATGAACTATAAATCGGTAGTGTACTGTATATCTAGAGTCTGCAGCCAAGCTAGTAGCTTTGTGAGGCTGCATAGAAGTGCTTTGAGGTAAATGCTAAGGTAAGCATGATAACATGCTCACGATGATAATACTAAACATGCAGATGTTTATCAGATGTGTGATATCCTGCTGTTTTCCACCAAAATATCTCAGTACATTTCCAGGAAGAATTCACAAGCACTTTCAAAATAGTTGGATTACCTCCCTAGTATGATGTCAAATGTGACTCCTGCTGCTCTTAGCAAATACCGAAAAGTACCCGACACAGGGTCTAAAATCAGAAAGACTTGAGATTACATCTGTCTTTCAACTGAAATTTCATTTAAGAGTAAGCTTAAACAGATTTAAAAGATTTTGTCATTACACCAGGCCTCTGAAAGACAAAAAAACATGATTGGTACTTATGGAGAGAGGACATACACTGAGACACAGTGAGAAAAGGAGAGAGGGATAAAAAGAGTATTCGGACAGATCCTCAGTCCCTCTTAATCCCCCGTCAGCTTTTCTGGCGACCATAAACAGATTGACGTTGGATGTGGACACACTGGATGACATTGGATGTGGACATGCTTGTGCATGTAACTGAGATCACAGGATCAGGGCTTGGCTAAAAGAAAACACAGGTGACTTTGGGGTTTTTCATACCAAATGGTGTGAATAGTGGCTGAGAGATGACATAGAGGACTTCAAAAGCTTCGGCTTCTAAGGTTCACTGCCCTTTGTCAGAGCTGACAGAGCCAAAACTGCGCATTTGGCATGTCAGGAAATTAAAATATCAGTGCCAGAGGACATAATCCATTTTGATATCAAACCCTATTTGCACTAATCTGAAGTATGTTTTATGGGTCGGGAGACTCACACAAATAATTTACATAGTCAGACCAGCTTTGGCCAATGACATATAGTACAGAAAATCTCTGACCAATCAAAATCCTGGGACCCTGGATACTGTGATACTAGTGTAATTCAGCTATGACACTGTGACACCATGTTATTTCAAAGAAAACCGGATGGAGTGATTTCATCCAGTGCCGCTGGCAGTCTAACTGTGGACCTTTGCTGTGCTGTGGGAGGCTTATTGACAAGTCAGATAGACACGTAAGAATGAGAGTAATGAAGCCATGTAAGCAGTCAGTAGGTAGTTGTTCTCTACGTGGCAAACATCATTCATCTGACATACAAAGATATATGTATGTGCAAATACTATTTGGTGTAGAAGATGTTAGTGGTTTTGATGGAAAGGTAAGTTTCAGACAAGATCGATTAGACATAGGCATATGTTCCGATAGTGATAGAATCAATGGAATATCCAAATTTATGGGGAACTATGTTTCTAAAAAAAACAAAATACCTACAAAGGCAGACTTCAGATTTGCAAAAAGAAGAAAATGCTGAAAATGGCACGTGTTCCTTTACAGTGTGTGTTTGTTTTTAGTCTCCGTTCTAGCCTCATTACAGCTTTGTTTCCTCTGCAGATACATGGAGGAGATGAGTGGAGATCCAAACTGTGAAGACATGCAAAGGAAAGACCAACGATTGCCATTCCAGGTATATTCGTCGTACTGTGAAGAGACTTGTTTAAATAAGTGTTGCAACACAATAAATCAGACCAAGATTAACCTTAACTCTAACCAAGATCAATTTCATGCTACGTCACGTTTTGTGTTATGTTTATTATATTAAAAGAGGTTTGTCAGAAAATGCTAGACAGTAGGGACACAAATGCTGATAAAAACATGGATTAAAAAACACGAGACACAATAAGTACAAAAAAATCAACGGTGCAGACGTTGCGTAGGTGTGTGTGTGTGTGTGTGTGAGAGAGAGAGAGAGAGAGAGAGAAAGAGAGAGAGAGAAAGAGAGAGAGAGAAATTGTAGGATTAGTCAGTTTGAGAGCGGTCAAAACTGGACAACCTGATTTCAAAACACAATTGCAGATTTCTAGATGATATAGAACACTGAAGTTTTTTGCTGTGAATTAAACTTACTTTCAGTATGACATTTCTGCCCCATTTTCCTCCAGATCTTCCCTGACCCTGTTGAGGTTGTCCTGGGCCCAGAGACCACTTTGAACTGCCTGGACCACGACCATGCGAAGGAGCGTCTACCCTCCATCGTTGTGGAACCCACAGAGGTGAGTGAGGTGGAGAGCGGAGAGCTGCGCTGGCCTCCGGAGAACATGGACATGGAGGAAGACGAGGAGGACCTGTTCCTGGAGCAGTGCATCCCCCCAGCCAATATCGCAGACTGGGGAGAAGAGGAGGAAGAAGAGGAGACATCAGTTATACTGAACCAGCAGCAAGGCTTGACACTCATTGGTGAGTTGGACATGTTATCAAACTCTTTGCTTTACACTCCTGCTTATGACTAAAAAATATATTTTTAAACATCCTAATGCTTTGCTTGGATGGCTTTAGTTTGGTAGAACATTTTCAAAGGCACATGCTTTTAGAAGAAATCATGAATATAGAAAACTTCAAATGTAACCACCCCCACTTAAAAATACATTTTCAATAGACAAACCAATGAGCACAGTGGATTATCAAAGAGTCAGCACTTGTATGCCACCACACTTCTCTAATTTTGGTGGAAAACTGTATTACAGTATCATCACACAGAGTCATTATTTCCAGAAAGCCTTGTTTCTGTAATTTTGGGTGGAAAAGTGTGTGTGTCATATTATATTACATTATATTATTGTATGACTGTATATCCACGGGGAAACATCCAAGCAACACGCTAACAACAACCCCATACCCCTTAATAGCCTAATCACTTAGAAAATACGAAAGCATTATCAACCAAAGTCTTACTGGAGTCTTTTAGTAGCCACATACGTACTCCAGCTACCACTTTCTAAATCTAAGAAACAGCCTAGAAAATTATTAGCAGTACGCTAGTAATGTTGCATAGCATGGGCGATTTTAGACTCAAGACCCCCTAAATTTCATCTCAGCCCCCAAAAAATTATAATACTATAATACTTTTTTTAATCCATTGTTAGAGTTTAGAGTTTGCGAACTTGTCTGTTGGTGACAGAGGACAAACAATTACAGGTTCAAAGGGCTTGAAACAGATTTAATATCCTGTGTCGCTGTAGCCAATGCTATGTACCTGTAACCCAGTCAAGGAAAGGGTCAACAGAAACGTAATGTTGGCCAATCGGAGGAGGTTGTGTCGGACTCCTGCCTCTGGCTGAGTCTCTATCTGATCTGTCAGAGGGAGAGCAGGAACGTTGGTAGTCCCCAGAGAAGAAGTTGGTAATTTCATGGCGCAGATTAGAACCCAAATTGAAACGTAAGCAACTAAAATTGCTGAATGCCAGAACATTGTGTCAAATTGGTCGTTACTACTGTGACTTATAAAGTTACAGGTTTAGTTCCATCATAGTGTTAATAGTCAAAAAACGTTAGCTGATGTTGTTGTTCAGTAGCTAGCTCAGAGATTATCGGCTAATGAAATTACTTAAAGGGTTTAACACTTTTGCAAGGCACTTTATCCGTGTCACGTTCTCATTAGGGGCTGAGCCCCCCTAAAGGTCTGATCCTAGAATCGCCCCTGTTGCATAGCCAACAAGCACATCTAGATTTAAAGGGAAAAGTCACAATTGTTTTTTTTTTTCAAATAATTTTTATTTTCATTTGAACAAATTTAAGTTTAACAGACAAGAACAAATAAAAGAAAGAACAAAGCTCAGCACAACATATATCTGGACAATATTCAGGACATATGACACAATACAAATAAAAATGGCTAATCTATAGCGATGCCATTCAATATAGATGCAACAGTAGAGTTGGTAAAACGAAGATAAGGAGTCCAAATATTTAAGAAACGTCCTTTTGTAGAATGAAGAAGGCAAGTTAGGTATTCCAAAGGAAAAAGCTCCATGATGAGTTTATGCCAAGATGTTTTAGAAGGAGGTTTGTCGCTGATCCACAACAGGAAAATGTTCTTGTGTGCAGCATAGGTGAGGATATCATATAGTCTGCCTGAACCAGGACTGATTTTACTGTCTCTATATCCCAAGAGCAGCGAGACAGGATCACAGGTCAAAGCAGTTCCGAATATAGCGCTCATATCTCTCAGAACATCTTGCCAGTATAACTGAATTTTAGGACAGTACCAAACACAATGAGAATATGTACCCAACGCTGATTTGCATTTAAGGCAACCAGGAGAGGTTTGAGGATTCATTTTATGTCTAGAAAAGTCACTATTTTGATGTATTACATACTTGGGTTGCTTAGGAAAGTTATGTATGAAGCTAATGAACGAGAAAACACAAAGCCACATTCAAAGGAAGACATTCAAAATCTGATATTCTCTAAGACTCTACGAGTTATTCTTTGTTGCCTTTATTTTGAAAAAATACACTTATATTACATCTACAATAAAAGAGACAAAACACCATGCTGACTTTGTGTTCCAGTTTACGTTTCAGGAATACATTCGGGAATTGGGGTGACTGTGGATCTGCCTGGGAGTTATTGTTGAATGCTAATTGTACACTATATTGTGCAATGTTTCTTAAATGCCAAATGTTTGATGCTTTCATTTTTCCTACAGACCTTCAGTCAGATGCATTTAGAGATGACACCCCAACCCTTCCACCGAGCAGCGCTCCGGCCCTCAACTGACTTAACCTCAGAGAACTCTGCACCTCTGATGAACTAGTGAGGAAGCATCCTGATATTAAGTATGTCAAAGCATAGAAACTGGGGAGTTTGTGACAGATGATGCAAAGAGTGAACTGAAAGCCAATGTTGATGAAGAGGAAAACACAAGTTTTTAGATGTCAAACACTGATAACAGCTCTACATGCCAACTGTGACATTTATATTCACATTTAGATCAATGTGTACAAGAAGAGCCAAATACAGACATGCCAGTACGCATAGGAACAGAGACACAAATACACACATTCTCAGGGAAACTATTGCTGACATTGTGACTTTGTGTTTCATTTCCCTTGTTTTCAAATTTTTAAGGGCTCATTGATGTGGCAACACATTTTCTTTTCTTTGTGCTTTGTTCATTTTATATACTTAATCTCTGTCTCTGGTACATATAACAGCCTGTATCTTATTAAACATATTTCTCATAGATCATCATTTTGACCCCACACGTGGCTTTTGAGGACATTTAGCTGGTTTTAGCTTCAGTATGAACAGTATTTATTAAAGCGCTGTAAAATATGTTGGCTCTTCTCTGAAACCACTTGCTGTTTTGCTCTGTTTTGCTGAATCTGTGGAGCATTGTAAGATGTGATAAAACAACAGATTTTATTGAACACATCCAATGGTTATTTTATTTATTTCCCAATAAAGCAGCAATACTGTATCTCAAATTGGATGTCTCATCATGCGATGTTGTGATCTTAAAATCAGCATTTTCCACAGGGTTATACAAATCACTGGTCAGAGGCTTTTTCTCACAGAATTTGTTGTCATGCATGTAGAACCAAGAAAAGGAAGGCAGCTCAATATAGTTAGATTTATATATATATATATTATTTATAATAGATTTTTATAGTTGATTACAACAGTTGTAGACACCATTGAGTTGTAATTGTCTAATAATAGTCTCATTTGTGTGTAGGCCGATCTATGAATTACTTGTATATATGGATAACACAATAAGTTGTTGTGTTAAAATGATTATTATGAATTTGACAATAAAGTATTTTGTCCCACTAATGGAGGGAATTGATTTTTGGCTTTATATCAGGTGTTTAACGTTTAGGAAATGCTATCTAATAAATCCACTGTTCTGGAATCTAAATTACAAAATGATATTATGCAAAATGTGCAAGTTATACCGAAAACCATCTACAAGCTCTGACAGACTGAATAACATTTGCTTTTGTTTCATGCATATGTTTTACTTGATTTGCTCTTTCTTCTAAAGTGTCTAAAGTCTCTTTGGAGACAAAAAATACTGACTTATAGGTCTGAGTTCTTTTAGAGGGCTGAAATGGACAAAAAGTGAAAATGCTCTTTGTCTTACTTCATATCTTTAGTCTACATAGGGATATTGTGCAAGAGAGTGTGTGTGCGTGTGTGTGCGCATGTGTGTGTAAGGTGAAAGGAGTAGCCCATAGAGGGTATTTAAACACACTTAAAAGCAGAACAGCTCCATTACTTCCAGCAAGCAGTGTGGGTGCAACAGTCCTTTGACACCGTAAGTTTTAAATGTTAGTTTTTTGAACCTAAGATATTTTACATAGGCTATTTATAAGACAACTCTATGGACTTAGCCTAACTATAGATAGTTTCAGCATGATAAAACAAGTTATAATGTTGTAATATTTAACAACCTTTTCCTAACTATAGATAGTTTCAGCATGATAAAACAAGTTATAATGTTGTAATATTTAACAACCTTTCCATTTACAGCTTTATCCAGCCATGGGTGACATCTCGGACAATGAATCTATCTCTAATATATCCAATCAAACTGCCTTTTACGATTATGACAAACTGTTTCCTGAAACTTTGACCCCTGAAATTCAACCGATCCAGATCGCGGCTCTGGTCTTCTACGGCCTTGTGGTCCTGCTGGGTGTCCCCGGAAACGCTCTGGTGGTGTGGGTGACAGGGTTCTGCATGCCGCGCACTGCCACCTCCCTCTGGTTCCTGAACCTCGCGCTGGCTGATCTTCTGTGCTGCCTCTCCATCCCTCTGCTCATGGTCCCTATAGTCCACGATGACCACTGGCACTTCGGCTCGCTGGCCTGCACATTAATCAAAAGCCTGTTTTACCTGGTGATGTACTGCAGTGTCCTGCAGCTGGTTTTGATCAGTGTGGATCGCTGGATGCTGGTCAGCAGACCCGTCTGGTGTCAGAACAACAGGCGACCTACGCAGGCTGTCTGCGCGTGTGTTGCTGTCTGGTGCCTGGCCCTGATAGGCAGCATTCCCCAGTTTTATTACACCAAGGAGATCGAAGCAGGTGAAAACAAGCGAGAGTGCCTGACAGTACACACTACAGAACACGGTGCCTGGCTCTTCACATCCATCCGCTTCCTGCTGGGATTCTTCCTCCCTTTCCTGGTGATTGTAGTGAGTCACGTGGTGGTGTACAGGAGAGCAGAGAGCGGGCTGACCCGTGCTCGGACCCGCTCCAAGCGCACCCTGAGGGTCATCCTAGCTGTGGTGCTGAGCTTCTTCCTCTGCTGGCTCCCACTACACATTGTGGACTTTCTCACATTGACGGTCTCTCGGTCATCCATTCACAGCCCAAAAATGTACTTGGCACAGGTTTTAACACTTTGTCTGGCGTATTTCAACAGCTGCCTGAACCCGCTGCTCTACGTGTGTCTGGGACGGGGCTTCAAAGACAGCATGAACCGCTCACTGCGCAACATGCTCCAGTTCATCAGCGAGGACCCCACGACCAGGATCAGCATCACTAATAACGACACCAAGAGCTCGAGCAACGGGAAGGAGACAACTAAAATCTGATGTTGTATTGAGTTTGATATAGAGTGTGTAGTAGGTTTGTAGCAGCCTAGTAGTTTGGTGTCTGTGTGTATGCTTCTTTGTGTTCTTTAAAAAGTGTTGCATCTCCATAGGTAGGATATAGTTTAACAAGGGTCACCTCTTCTCTACTCACTGCACTGCAATTGGGAATCCTAACCATTGGGTTTCACCATAAACTATCTGTGTTAAGTTTTTTTTTTTTGACACACTGGTCAAATAAACTGAAGAAGAACAAACTTCAACATTTGAAAGTGTGAACTGCAACCTCTGCTGTATATTTTGAGAAGGGTTTTTTTCTGATGCAACTGAACAACATATGCAAAGATGTTATCCTGACGATGAAAATCAGGAAATGTTTTTCTTTTTTTTTATCCTTTATTTGCCAATCTGCTAAAATGCCCTGTGAACATTTGTGTCTAAGGCTGTTGCAACTGCTCCCACTTCTGTTTTTTGCTCCTACACAAGGATAGTCTCAGACTGTTTATAGTCATATTGTCATTTATAGGAATGTAGAAATGGCCTGAGTCTCTATAACTCTTAGTTGTAATTCAAGTTTGTTGTCAGAAATATAATTTTATATTAATAAATAAGAATTTGTTCTTGTTATACCTGTAAGACACAGCTATGTCCTCTTGTGTAACAGTACACAAGGAGGGAGCTACACTCTAAATCGCTGATGTTCAGTGGCCAAGGTGCAGATGCATGTAGATTCTGGCCTGAGAGCCATTGTTTTAGTGTGTCAGACCTTAGAGACAAAAAAGAGACAATTTAGGGATGTTTGTAAGTTGTTCAAATACATTCAGTTCAAACAAATGCCCCTCTTTGCATGTCTACAGAAGTCTATATGTAAATTCATTAGCATTTTTTACTACTTGCCTAATGCATGTTTTAGATGGATCTTGTTGTACCAGGTCGACTTAAGATTAAACAAAACAATAACAATGTACCAAAATTAGGAGCAAAATCGCTTTTATTTACAAACTACATTCATTCCAAACAAGGCCACATTATGATATATACAAAAGCATACATATTTACAAGAGTGTCCAAGTCTGAGTCCCTATGTTTCAATGAATCTGTGCACTTATACATACTGTATGTGCATGCATGTATGTACACTGGTACCTCACTATGGCCTCTAATAAACCCATTCCTGACTCACAGACTTGTTGATGCTCATTGGTCCCTACAGTTTACAAAGAGGCAGTGCTGAGTATAAGAAATGATACAGATAAAGGGATGTTCCCTGCTCAGAGATTTACAATCAGCTCATGAATCTTTAGATTGTACTAAGAAAACCAAATGTAAACATAAGTCTGTACTAGAGGCTTTTTCTATAGGATGATGGCTAACTGCAGAAAAAAATCCTTGCTCTTAAGTGTCAAGTCTTACCACGCTTTATTTTATTGGTCTGTAGTTTTAAAAATAATATCCTAATAATTTCAAAAATAATTTCCAAGAAATTTCGTGGAAAGAACTGTGTAAGTTGGTACTGATTGCGGGGGAAACAGAGACAGTGTTCCAATGGTAAACTGCAGTTAATTCCAATTAACTTTTAGTGTAACCAAGCAAGGCTTTTATTAAGTGCAGAGCAGGTCAGCTAACCATGCAAAATGTGAAATTTTGAGCATACAATTTCTAATAATAAATACAATTTCTAGGAATATTGAATTGGGTTTAAATTGAGCTGTTCTCTCTGATTAGTAGCAAATTACACAGTTCTTTCCAGGACACTGTCTAGGAAATTAGTGGAAAAGTTTGGACCCGTCAAATTTCTTAGAAAAGTCAGTGACACAAAACACTCTAATTTCTAGATTTTTGGTGTTTAGCAAGACATGAAGCTTTTGACTATGTACCTATTAGTCATGCAGAATTGTATCTGGCCAACTCGACACTGTAGGAATTAATTAACCATAAAGCTATGATAATTAACTTTATGTCCAACAGACATCAAGGAGAAACTGCATATTCAGTCACTTGTCACCATGTCCATGTCAACACAGTGTAACTCACATTAATGGGGATGATTAAAAATCTGCTAGAGATCATCTGGTTGAATTATCTTGTAGCTGACAACCCTCAGACACTAGACTAATGGGCATTATCCTGCTCTAATTGATTATAATTGGTGTAATGCAAAAAGTCTCTCACTAAGAACATACTGTACTGTAATTAGATGTAGGTAGAGCATACATACTGGATTGGTTAGTTAACATATGATAGGTGACCAAAAGTAGCAGCCACAGTGTTGCTCTGACAATGACTGTCAAACACAGTATTAGGTTAAGGGATTAAAACAGATTTGAGCATTTCCTCAAACAGTAGTCATGACTTTAAGGGACCCTGAGCGGAATCTGAGAATCTTCTTTTTGAGAGCATGGGAGGCTTTGATCTTGACAAAGGCTTTTGGTTGAGAGGGGGCATTGGCAGTGGCCTGTGGTGAAGGTGAGGATGAGGAGGAGGTAGAAGCAAGACGTGGGGGCAGCTGCTGGGGCCACACAAGCCCCCCACTCTCATCTGAGTCACTGGACAGTGAGCTGGAGGCCGGGGAATACACCTCGCTCATGCTGGACTCGGACTCTGCAGGGGCGGCGCCAGCATAGCCCTCCTCTCCCTGACAGAGAGGTGCTCTCTCCTGGAAGTCTGGGTGCCAACGCGAGGTGTGCTGCTGCTGCTGGTGGTAGTTCTGGGTTTGGGAATGGGGACAAAAAGGACCATGGCGAGCTTTTCGAGGGCGTCTATGTGACTGCCCTGCTATGGTCTCCCCTTCGTCCTGGCTGAGCTCTAGGTTGGAGCACCAACGTCGGCTCTCTTTGTGGCTGTTGTGGCCAATCTGCGGTTCACTGACTTGGCTTTGGTTCTGAACAAGATCCCCTCTGCCTTGGTGCCTCTCGGTGGTGCTGTACCTGCGCTCAGGCAGCACTCGCTGGCCCAGGAGGCTGTTTTCAGACTGGGATCGACTGGTTTTACTGCTTGATTTCTTGGTTCTCTGCCGCTCATTGTGGCTCTTCTTAGAAGTTCTGGACTTGGAGTTCTGGTGGTCAGGAGAGGTGACAGCTCGGGTTGGTTTAGGCTGCTCTGAGTTGTAGTGTCTGGGGGAACGCACAGGGGCATGGAAGGCCTGTCCAGGAATATACTGAGCACTTACTAAATTGTTTTTGTGATGAATAGCGGGATGTGGATGTAAGTAATGCTGGGGGGATGGAGGCTCACAACAAAGGTCAAGAGCCCCAACACCACAGTTGGGGTCCAGGGAGGGCAGAGGTGATGGTAGTCTCTCAGCCAAGGAGTGCGGCCTGGACTGGGGGTAGGGCAGGGCAAGATAACAGTCCTCCTCCAAAGATGGGGCCTCTCCTCCACAGGCCTCCCCCTCTAAGAGGTCACAACCCCAGCCCTGGCTATTAGGGTTTGCTGAAAGGTCAACATGGGGCAGGAGGTGGGGGTCCGTAAAGCGCTGCTCTGTGGTAAGAGACTGGGTTCTCCTGTGGAGGGAGCTGTGTCCGGAGGCACTGCAGTATGGGGGGTCGGGGCTCAGTGTGGTGCGAGGCTGACAGGGCCGTGGTGCTAGGGTATGACGCTGGATTAGACTTAGGATGTAACCCTCTACCCTCAAGGCCTGCTGGTAGTCCTCCTCTGTGATCTGATCCTCTGCAGGTTGATGCTGCCAGGGTTGGTTGGCTCCGCTGGGGTCCCACTGCCAGGAGTCCACTGCTGCACCCTCTTCAGCAATGCCCTCCAGAGGTGGGTAAGGGGCAGAGAAAGAACGGGGTAAGGTGGTGCGTGGGACTGGTGCATCCAGTTCTCCATTCAGCATGAGGGGGTCTCCTAATAACAGAAAACAATACTGTTGTAGGCCAAGTGTTTTACATTTTAGAAAAAGGTAAAGAAGAAGTGAATCCGTGCTCTGATTCGAACAGTTTATAATGCCCAAATGCCAAAATGATATGCTATAATTTGCGTTGCTTCACTTACACATAGAACAACAATGTATGTGTGTGTACCTCAGTCTTTCCAGATCTGCTACTTTTTCTTACCCACAGACTTTGGCCTGTTGTTGGTGTAAGCCCAGGAGGAGACCGTCTCTGTGGGCTCAGTGGAACAAGATCTTCCTTTATGCGATTGACCCTCACTCGACTCATAGAAACCTAGGAAATACAATTAGAGAGAGAGAGAGGGCATGCCTATCTTATTTATTATAGCTCACTGTTCATTCCAGTTCTCTAAAAATATGCTGCTCGTGTCTCACTGCATTTCACAAATAGGCCACAAAACAAGATTACAAGCAACTGGAGCATGAATGAACAATAAGAGCAGAAATAACATTACAAACTCATTCCAAGCATATTTCAAAATGCAAAGAGAAAACACGAGTTTCGTTGTATAGCGCATATATTTAATGCAAAAGAATCCCCTCGGTGGCTTTATTGAAATTACAAAGTGCACATTTAGAAACATGTGACAGCTGTGATTACAGAAAAGGTTTAAAACTATGGAAGTACCAGAGCTCGGCAGACTGTCGCCTGCGTATCCTTGAGCTCCATCATAGCAGCCATCGTCAGTGTCGATCCTCAGGTCTCCCACCTGCTGTTCCAGCGCCTGCATCAGGCCCCATGGGGAACTCTGAAGAGCACTCTGAAAATAAATGCACACACATTCAGGCGGATTTATTTTTTGTCTGTATTTGATTGCGCTGTTGAAGAGTAATTTTTTAAATAGATGGTAAGAGGAAACAATCAGTGATTTCAAAAACAAAGCAAACAGTCCTCGCAATCAAATTACTGGTTTGCAGAAACGCTAATCACAGAAGCACAGCTGTAAATCCTTCACTGCTTGTTTCTCCAGCTGCTTTCCAGTGCTCATTTTGTTTGGCACTCAGATCCCCTGTTAAGATGAACTCTGATTTTTCTTTTTATATTATAGGTAGATGGGGTGTTTTAAATTAAATCAGGTTTATTATTATTAAATAGAAAAGAATCCAGTTAGTATAAATTGGATTATGTTATCAACTACTGACCTAATTATAACCATGTATACAACACACAGTCACTTCATTTTCAAAGATGAATATTTTAATCTGATGAAGGAGAGATTTTCATTGTTATTGTTGTGTATGTACAATAAAAAGTAACCCAAATGAGTAAAAACACAAAATGTCAAACGGATAAAACCACAACTCAGATGAAAATGATCCTTTTCTATTTACTAAAATACAAACGCGGCTATCACAAGTCATCACTGAAGACCATCCGTGCACTGCATCTATATCTGTCACTGGGCTCTCTAACGTAAGCAAGCTTACGGGAGAAGCAATGAGTCAGAACATTAATAATTCAAGGACCGTGTTGTCTGTAAAGGCTAGGGGGAAGTTCTTTTTATGTGGGTGGGACACACGCACACACACACGCACACGATCACGGACACACACACACACACACACACACACACTTCTCCACACATATAGACAAATGCGCTTGCTCATACCGCTCAGATAAAAAAGACAATTTAAGAACAGAGAAACACACCATACACACTCATCCTTGTAATTCTTTCTCTAACATGAGGGCCCTCCGCTGATTTATATACATACATATATAAAAGCGCACAAACACACACACACACACACACACACACACACACACACACACACACACACACACACACACACACACACACACACACACAATGGCCCCAGTTCCACTGCTTGACTATTGAGGCATTTCATTTGGTTGGAGGTGATACTGTTGACACTCAAGGCTCATTTAGAGACTTCATTACCAGGAGATTGAGCGTGTCCTCGTAACAAGGTGACACTTTATACATTACAAACCTTCTATGATGGAGCACCTGTCAGACAACTGCTACAGTCTTCTGCACTTCCTGAGCACTGATTTTGTACATTTGTCTGTGTTTGTTAAAACATTGCCTTTAGAAATGTAGACAGGTCATACGGTGTGCAAAGTTGGGCATTTTAACACGGGGGTCTATGGGGATTGACTTGCTTTTGGAGCCAGCCTCAACTAGAGGAATTTCCACGTTGGCTTTATTTTTCAGCCCCGTAGGTTGTGGGGTGTGCCTAAGTGCATCCTCAGAGCTGCTAGCATGAAGACACTTTTGTTGATTAAAAGGTCACATTTAAGGTTAACATTTGCATAACTCTTCCTTCATAGCTGAAGCTTAAAAACATAGCATGTGTTTGTGTCTCAGTGCATGTTTAATCTCCTAAAACTATAATGTGTCAAGAGAAAAATTGGTAGTCCAGAAAAAGTCTGGACTACCATTTAGAGTGGTAATCTTTTGGTCAGTGGGCCAATCAGCGCTTAAGCTCCGACTCCTTTGTCCTGCAGACTTAATGCGGTCATAATGCGAATGCTGTTGAGGCGCAATTGACCCAAGCTAACCTATGCTTCCCACACAACCTCTTCACCCCAAACACTGTCATTTATTTTGTCTCGACAAGGGCGCTTATTGTCTTACTATAAACAAAGCATTAGCATCACTACATCAATATGGTTTTGGGTGGCTCAAACAAAGAGTGGGGAGCTTTGTTTTAACTACTGGTGGGGGATAGAGAAATAGATGGGAGGAGGGGAGACTATTGGAAATCAATTAATCAATTATGCAGATTCACACAATTGATTGCCTACCTCTGCCCACAAATGCACACACACATACTTTGCATGGAGCTGGCTATTAAATTATAATGCTGCAGAAAACAAACAAACCTTTGTGGATGAACCGACAATGCAAACACAATACAACATTTAGTAGTGTGGCTTTGGAGCAGGTCGTCATACTGTAGTAGGGACCATTTTGCAAGCTGGGCATTTGATTGTACTCCATTATTAATGGTCTCACACTGGTTCCTTGACACTGTATCATTACTGTTTTACAGCATCCCCTACTCCAGGCTGGTGGGGGGATGGGGGAGACACGGTGCAGTCAGCCTCACCTAGCCCTTAAGATGTTACGCACTGGGTGTACAACACATCTAGCCTGACGTGGTCATACTCAGATTCTAGTCAGAACTTCCCGACCTCGAATTTTGTGGGCGGGGCTAAATTCGGCTGGCATCCAGGCTACAACACATCAGGACCACCTGCTCTTTCGAATAAAAAGAGACTGACCAGCAGGTGAACCCATGTCTGAACACCATGTCTGATTATTTACTGATTTCACATGCTACGTCTTCTTCTGACCTGGCCTTTAAGAAAATTCCTGAATGCAAAAGCACACTTGGACATTAAATCTGATTCTGATTGAGCTACTAGGGAGTGTAGATGACAAAATGAGAGACAGTTTGACACAAGAATTTCAAGCCAAGAAACAAATAAGCTTTTGATCGTGTGAGAGAGGGGCGCTATAGAGACATTGCAACTCTGCCATCCGAGCTTGGCTGTTAAAAAGAGGATTTTCAACTGTAGATTACACCTCTAACCACTCACTGGTTGAAGGGGTTTGAAACGATAACGCCGGGATATAAAAATCTATGGAACAGGACACATGAGGCATGCAGCAGCACTGCTGGACCCTCTATAATTAAAGCAATGTTGTGACTGGTTCCACACAGAGAGGGCTGTGGGAGGCCAGACACACACACACACACACACACACACACACACACACACACACACACACACACACACAAACACACACACACTACGGCACCAGTTCCACTGCTTCACTAAAACACTGATCTCTTTTTTTCTTCAAATACTGTATATACACACACGTTTAAACGCTTTATTTTAATAAGGTAAATGAAATATTTACGATAAATTTGAATTTAACAGAAGATGACACAGAGGTGCACACAGTGTTTACATAGCCGTAGTGAATGGCATTCATTAGTGTGCTCTGACTCCATCGTACGTGCTTGTAGGCAGAGCAGCAGAGTGGCTTGGCTGTGAATGGAGTCTCTTAAGAAAGACATGCACCAGGCTGTGCTCATGTGTGGGACCAGCTCATAGTCCTTTATGGTGTGTCTGTGGACATAATGCACATATATTTTCAGAAGCTCATTTCCCTGATTGCTTGCATATACAAATAAGCCAAATAACATGGATGTTTGGATTTCTTTTCTTAAAAATGTATTTATTCTTTATCTTTGTGTGCCAACACACAGCGGAGGAAACTACCCATTGATCCAGTCGACTACACAAGACTAACGGTTCTATAGTTTCACTAATGATGTGCTGCTGTCTTTACCTAAGGACACACACAGTCAGTGACGAGCCACAAAACTAAAGCAAGATGATAATTAAACACTTGATTTGAGGAGGAGATAACTTCAGAACACTCAAGGTTTCTAAAAATCAAACACTGCTCCATACAAATGGATGTAGGCCTATGTATGTCACACACTCCTACACACTTCATACATTCTCTTCCACTCTTCAAACACACACAGTAGGTAGTTGAGAGAGAGAGAGAGAGAGAGAGAGAGAGAGAGAGAGAGAGAGAGAGAGAGAGAGAGAGAGAGAGGTCAGAGCTCCTTGCTTTCCCAGCTGCTGTCTGCCGTCCCACAGCTGTCAACACCTTCAACACCACACAAACTGTATCCGGGAGAAAAGGCCTCAGCCTTTACGGGGCACGTTCAAGGCAGCTACACGCACGCGCACACACTGGCAGTCCCACCGGTGTGTTGTTTCTGTGTCACGCCAGAAAACTGCATTTTGGAGACTTAAACCTACATGGAAGATGAGATTGGGGATTTGGCTTGGACGCAGATGGTGACCTGATATCACGAAGACTCAATCTGAGACTTCAATTAGATTCCAGGGAAACAGTATTCTCCGAGGAATGTCTCGTGTAATTACTCACACGCTTGGATAAGCATAACAGTTAATAAACATCGATCCACAGATGCGTTGCTCAGAAAATGAAAAACGGGGAAATATATGCAGCCCTGCGGGGAAACGCGTGTCACCCCTTCACTGGCTTTGGAAATGGCTGTTTTCTGTCAGTGTGTGGATGAGAAACCAGGCTGAAATGCGCTGACAGCCCAGTCCCCCCCCTCTTGCACCAGGGGATATGAATTTACTAAACTGGTGCGTGTGCACACTGGAAACACTTGACCCTCGTGCACTCCGGCTATTATACATCTTTCAAATTGTTTTTTTTATAATTTGCTTAATCTTTGTTTTCTATCAGAATTATAAAAACCAGTCTACAAGCTCAGATGTGAACTAATTTAGGCCAAAATAAATCACAGTGCCCATATCATGCCATACCCAACTGACGCCAGTGTGCGCAAGGCCACCTATGCGCCTTCTCTGTCCTCTCACTGGGGCCTCGCTCGGAATCATTAGTATTCTACTCCATATGCGCCTATTGTTAGGCCCCCGGCGGAGAAGACGGAGGGAGGGAGGAGAGAAGGAGGTGTGAAGAGGAGGCGGCTGATTTAATTTCTGTTTCACCCTCTTTAATAATGGCTTCCTATTGTACCAATGTTGAGACAGCTTGCTGGCTGCGCGAGAGCAGCGGCCAAACAGAAACAAAACTCCCAGACTCAAAAATTAAACTCAAGCAGCATAACGAGAAAAAATAAATAAAGTAAAAAATAAAAAAAAAAATAGGCTGCAGTCCATAAAAAAAAACATAATTTACAGTGTCGGGCTCAGTGGTGCGTTAAACTTTCTGTGGGAGACGCTGTTGTAGTATGAAAGTTGCATTTTTTTTCTTCTTTATGGGGTAACCCAGTTTTGTATTCTCATGTTAATTCTGGAAACATATTTGTCTCAACTTCGCTTGATCTCGACATAGGAAAATCCATCTCATAAATCAAATGGAAGATAGTTACGGCATAAAACTGTTTTCTGCAACAGCGACATACAAGCTGAAATAATAATCCATTTCTTTATGATCTGCAGAGAGCACAAATGCGAGCTTGTTACGTAGTAAAACCTACAAAAGTCCATGATGAGGGAACAATGGGCCATTAAATAGTCGGTCTGTGCTGCAAACGGCGGGTGCTCCACCCCTTGATTTCGTTACCCAAACGGCATAAATCTCAGGCCAAAGCACAGACACGCATTACATCCTTTAAACAGAGACCCTATTAATCAAGTTGAGTAACTTTTTTTTGCAGATAGAGGTCACCTCTACACAAAAGGCGCAGCCCCAACCAAGAGTCCATGCAACGGCCAAGCGGATTACAATAAGGATACGATGTAAAGGCTAGTATTCCAAACTATGTAGGAATGGTAGATGGTGTAAAGTGGGGTTTCAACACACGGTGGGGGTAATATAGTGGGATCTGCTGGAATCCAAACATGCAGCAAAATACACTCAAACTTCTTACCAGCTGACGCCTCAGTGTCAAGTTTTCCTGCCCCCAGCTGCTGAAACACGCCAGCTCTCCTCTGGAGCAGTCTTGGAGCAGAGGGTCTCCGAGAGCCAGGGCCCCCAGCACCAGGCACTCCTGCCTCTGCTTGCGGAGCTCCAGCTCACACAGCCCGGCCAAACTCGCCTCCAGGCGCTCCTTGGTCCGACTGCGCTCCACAGTCACCGGGAACGAGAACGCACGATGCATGGCCCCCAAAATCCCAGATTTACATGCACTATAAAAGCAAATGATTTCCCTAATTTGGTGTTCTCCAATTGGTCCAGATTTACGAGGGCATCCGCAGGCTATAAAGAGCCATGCTGCATCCCATTCCCTGTGATAGTATGGTTGCCTTGGAGCAGCATGGTTTCCCAGACCATCTATGCGCTATACATTTTCTATTTCGCAGCTGTCAAACGCAGGCACGGAGCCCCGCCCTCTGCGACCAGCCACGGAGAGAAAAGTGGGAGTCATCCTCCCCTCTTTGCAAATCCAATCTCAGCCTTCATTGGACGTGAGAGGCTGGTGGGGTGCTGAGCGTAACGTTGTCCCATCCCCCTTGATTCATTACAGTGACGCGTCGACCTCACCCATCTTCCCAACTTGGCTTGGAACTAAATGGACTCCTTCAGGGGACGGTTATTTCTGGGAGAGTAGTAAAATAGCGGGATTGTATTATCCTTAAACGACTGAAAGCCACTATGTAACAATAAAGCAAAGAGTACAATAATAAGAAGACTGATATATATGGTGAAAGAAACTGTAACAACTGGACAGCAAGTAGACAGGTAACAATAACCTAATATGATATCAGGCCAGTCTGCATAGTGTAAAAATAAAGATGCTGCAAATGTAAGACGTTATGAAACATAGCGGATAGTTTAATGGTATTGTGGCACTGGTACATCACTGAATTAATAGGATAATATAATAACAGTGAAAATAGTTATATTTTGTCTTAAAATGTAAAAGTAATGGTGCATTCAGCTGGTATACATCTATATCAGCTATTTGTTTTGTTTTTAGAAATTACAGTATATATTGTTACCTCATTATCCAATCAGGAATCAAGTTTTGTATCCTTCTCCACCTTGCTGCATGCTGCCCCTGTACTGCATGCCTTCATGATGCTGAGGAATGTTAAACACATTCATGTTTGGAAAAATCAGAAACTGAAAAACATCTTTGATTCAGTGACATATTTCAGATGTTAATGTGGTGTTTTTAAGGCATTGGCTACATTAGGTATTTTCTATTACTTTAGAGGTATTGTTTTTGTAATTTTAATTTAGTTGGTCCATTCACATCCCAGTTATTTCAGTCTCATTCTCTTTAGCCTCAATTCCTATGGACTGGCATCCTTAACCTGCATTCACTCTCATAGTTTATACAACATAGAGACAGTGGTAATTAAGAGGTAATTTATGCAAAAGTAATTAAAATGAGACAACAGAGGGCCATAGGAATCCTGTGGGCAGACTGCTCTGAGCATACTGTAGGTAATAAGAAATGTGTGCTGTATGTGCAGCTCCCAAAATAAAGCTTTCAATAGTTTACATCAATATTTTAAAGTCTTTTGCTGCTTTTTTTAAAGTGCAGTAACAGATGAATATTTCATCTTGGAGTCTCATAAAATCTTCCTATAGTACTCCACTGTAAAGTCTCCTGAGGTCAAACTCTTTATGAAATGATTGTGATTTGTTAAAAAATAAAGTATAACGGTGAATCAAGTCTCCAAATATAGCAACACTATTTGTATATTATACATTTTTTTTTTATTCATACTTCCATCTCTACTTCACATGAACCAGAAAGCCACTTTTATCTTCAGTCTCTATGAGGCAAAGTCTTCAGCTAGTCAAAACCTACGCGCAGCGCAGGCTGGATTCTTTTGTCAGAGTGTGTGTGTGTGTGCACACACACTGCAGATATACACAACATATACTTACAGTATATTTATCTCATGTAGAAAGTTAACTAAAAGTCTCTCTAGAAATCAAAACATTTTCTAAAAAAGAAAAGAAAAAAAAAACATACAGTAGAATTCTTTTTGAACAGAACTACACCAGTACATATTTTATCAAGACACACTCAAAGAAGATTGAGAAGAATTTGCTGTGAGCTTGATCAGTGGTCATTTTCAGCAGGTTGTGTGTAATTCCTATCATACGTTAACCAAGGTGGTTAGCTAGTACCGTGTTGCACCAAGGTCTTGCTGGCTCTGTGACAAGCAAGGCAAATGCCAATTAATACAGTCAATGAAGCCGACAATTCATTAGTTGTCAGTGACATAACGGTGGCATCCAGAACTCTCAGGTCACCTTGGTTCCACAGCTGTGCAGCGATAGCAGTCATACAATCGTTTGTGTAATGCAGATAAACTGTGAAGAAGAAAGATTGGAAAACAAAAAGAGCAAAACATTTGTTACCTGCGTGAGGGTCTCGTAGCTTAGATTAGTTTAAGTCAAATTTGTTGGATCCAATAAGAAACATGGAGTTTTGAAGGGAATGATGGTGAAAAAATATTTAATTTGCATAATTGTGGAGATTGATGAAATTAAATTCAGTTCCGCTGTGACAGTTCCTTGGAGGCTCGAGTGAATATCTAATTTGGACAGAGGAGGATGTGCATTTCACAGCAGTTCAATATTAAAATGTGTCTTCTCTATAAACAACTTCCCTCAGCCTTGACAGTGAAATAAAAGTGTCAATGTCCCAAAGATTAAAATCAGGTCAATAAAACCAACGTTGGGGAGTACAACCAACTTAATCAAGCATTTACCATGTTTCGTTCAAAACAGTATGAGAATGTTGTCATTTTTAAAAGAAAAAATGAAATACAAGCTTCTGAGAAAAAAAAAAACATTTCATCTTTCACTTTGAAAAAACATACACTTTAAATCATTTGAAAAACATATATATAATATATATATATATATATATATATATATATATATATATATATATATATATATATATATATATATGACATTTCTGTACCATCATATCCATGAAGTGTAACTTTACTATAATCTTCAGGATTGCGAAAGTGATTTCTATAAAACAGAAAACATTTCCAACCACTAACATTCAGGTCTTATGTGTTATCATAACTCAGTGCCTTCTTAAAATGTAATACACGCACACACACAGCAGGGGTCCAATCCTGAAGCCTTTCTGCTGTTCTCAATAAGTCAGTCAGTAACACGCCATGCAGGCGCACAGTAAAGATACAATTCCCTCATACAAATCACTCATTCTTGCCTTGCCCTGAAATAGACAAGTGTTTCAGTCTTAGATTGGGCTTTGGGATGGGACATTGAAAGAAATTCACATGTTGAATAGAATAATGCACAAATATTCCATTCCAGCAGAAGTAATTTGTTGCACAACAATCCAGCAGGATTAAAATCCAGCCATTTCTAATGAGTCTGGAAGTTGTAAATCACCAGTGTGATTGTCAAATGAACTAAAACACCACAAAAACAATTTCCCCAGCCCTGCAATCAACTCCAAAATAAATTGCTGTCATTTCTTTCTTTCATGCTTTATCTGAAAAGGCCTTAAAGGGCTTTCAATTTCTCTTTTTTTTTTAACACAAGGAAGTTTTGTTTATTTTTAGAAGTGCTTTCATCACTAAAGTCTGTCAGCTGTCAGGGATCGCTGTTGACAAACTCTTAAGAGATGCTCTTTACCGCACCTAACCCAGTATATATATAATACATGACATACATGATAAATACTTCATTTAAAACAACATGATAATTTGTGAAGGTACATTTTGACTTTTCTTTTGGTTCAATTTAGTTACGTAAAGTTCATTTTCATGCTTTCATTGCATCCAAGACAGACACTTGAAATCAGGGAGAGTATAAGTTGAAGTAGGTGTTTTTAAAGGAATAGTTTGACAATTTGGAAAATATGCTTATTTGCTTTATTGCCGAGAGTTATATCAGAAGATTGATACCACTCACATACGCGTATATGCACGCTAAATAAGAAGCTAGAGTCAGGAGATGGTTACCTCTAGCATTAAGACTGGAAAAAAGGGCAAACCGTTTGCCTGGCTAGCCTGTATGCTAGCCAGACGAGTGATTTCCCCTGTTAGCTAAGCTAGCTGGCGGTTAGCCAGTAGGGCCCAGATGGCAACCTCCGGGCCTGAAAAGTGAAGCCAATGCCGAATTGCCTCAAACTTGCATTCTAATGGCCAGCATGGGGCGACTCCACTGGTTGCAAAAAGAGGTTGGCTTTTATAGAACTCTATGAGAAAATGACCCTACTTTACAGCGTCTGGTCGTACTAAAAGACAATAAGAAGTTGACTCTTCATTTTCCCGGTAATTACATTTAGTTTTAACCCTGTTTTTCGCTAGCCAAAATAAGCATTACAGATGCACCAAGCTAGCTAGCGCTAGCTCATAATTTAGCATTTCATTTAGCGCTCCTCACCACCACCACCCTCTCATTTAATATGGTGACTTCTGGCTCCAAAAACAAATGGCGACGCACAAAATGCCAAACTCGAGGCTTCAAAACGGTAGTCCACAAACCAATGGGTGACGTCGCGGTGGCTATGTCCACTTCTTGAATACAGCCTATGGTAGGGCCAGGAGTTGGGTTAGCATAAAGACTGGAAACAAGTGGAAACTGCTTGCTAATCGCTTGCTGGCTGTAGCTTCATATTTAACATACAGACACGAGAGTGGTACCTAACTTGCGGCAAGAAAGTGAGTATGTGAATTTGAAAACTATTCCTTTTATGTCAAGCCACTAATGTGGTGACATGGACAAAGAGTTGCTCATAGAGGGCAAATGAAGGGTTCATCTCCAAAATGTTTTATATCCATTTATCAGAGAAAAATAATCAAGTTCATCTTCAAATTTAGATTATCAATTCTGTCTTCTTCCTTTTGTCAACCATGGATTTTAGCTACATAGTATGTATCAAACACTGACATTAATTGATATTTTAAGCAATCAATCATTTTGGGAAAGTAGGTGTAACTTTGTTTTCAAATGTTGGATATGTCATTTTGGAACAAAACTCTTCGATTGTAAACTGTACCCTGGTGGGGCAAATGCAAGGCGGCATCCAGATGCATTAGCATTAAAAAGGCAGTCTGGCTGCTGAAGCCAGAAAAGAAAAATTAAGAAACATACAAGTGTGGAATGGTAAAAATGTCACACTTTACAGCACACACTTGTGCGCACACGCACGCATGCACGCACTCACACACACACGCGAATATAATCGCGCAAATGCAAAATCATACTTGCACACTGGACATGTCACAGACATATCTGGCATGCATTTTTAGAAGAAAACACTTTTCGTTAGAAATTCCTTAACTGGTCTAGAGCTCTGATAATTTCTTTATGTACATTAATTAACAATAAATATAGGTAATGTTTATATATTTTGAAATATATATATTAAATAATGAAATATTCTTATATATTTCAAATATATTCATAGAATTCTTTCTAATTTGAAACATTTTTAAAGAGATATAGTCACAGTTTAGTAATAAAACATGTAAGAACACAGGTCTCCCTATTGGTCTGGCTGCAGCACCCCTTTTTCAAAAATGAATAGGCTAAGTTCTGGCCTTTTTGTCCAGGCTAATACATTCTACTTCATTAGAAGGATGAGGAATAATGCAACGCAAGTTAGCTAACACTGTGGCAGGGATGACTGATTATGTAAATTGTGTATATCATCATGTCATTTAGATTCTACTTATAAATATTTCAACACAACAGTCTCACAGGGAACCAGCCCTGACGAAGACAACACAGGCCAGCTTCAAACAAGGCAATAGGGACCGACTGGGGAAGCTGAGTTCCTAGCTACAACACTCCTTTTTGGTTGTGGAACGATACCGTACTCTGATCACATGGAGGTTACTAAAAGGACGCTGCAGCCAGGACCTCTCGGGGGACGATAGGTTGGAACAGTCTAGAGAGTGTAGACAGCCATTAAGACTCAAAGGGACCCCCCCACCTTTCTTCGACTCAGTCTCTCCTCGTCTTCTGTTCTTCTTTTATTTTGACACACATAGACTGGAACTGGACCACATTAACACTGACTGAGGGGAGCTAGGTTGTCTAAATGCATGCAGTAGTTTTCCTTCTTTCTCTCTGCGACTCTCTGGTCGAAATGGCTTACAGTAGGATGCACTTGGAAATAAGAGAGTAGAAGGAAACGGTTCATCCCGCAGGTGTAGAGAAGGAGAACCTTCCCACAATGCTTCAGTGATGTTGGGGACACCTCAGTTCCCTGTGTGTGATAGGGGAACTTTCTGTCCGTCAATTTCCTCCTCCTGGGGGTTCTAAGCTCTGTGCACTGTAGACGACTGTTCCACTCTTTGTGTCTATTGGACCAGCTCATCGTTGGTCCCGCCTCCCCCTCTGTCCTCTCTCTTTGTCTTGCTGCTGCCTGCATACTGGTTCACAAACAAAACAGGTCCTACAGTATATTGCACAGCATGCCCTCATGGCCTTGTTGGTGATGTGTCAGTGATAGCGACTTCTCTTCTCCTCAGCCTCGGAGCTGTAATCACTTAAACCAATGCCTCGCTGGAGGTTCAATAAGGAGTCTTTCATCTAAAGAAGAGAAACAAGAGTTAGCTTGTTTATTAAAAAAAGTGAAATTACACTGGCCTACATTAATGCATGGAACAAATAGGAATTCCCTCACTTCCCTTAGGATAAGAAAATCATGACCGTAGCTAGCTATGAGGTCAGTAATTATTTCCTCTCTGCATCCCAGTGTCGTTAATCCGTTTTGAAACATACAGCTATCAAAGACAGCTATCTGTGCGGGACAGATGGGCCACACCGTCTACCTGAGCAGTGCGTGTGCGTCGCGGAACCTCTTGCTTTTCATTTCGGCACCCACGTTAACAGGTTAGAGCAGCCACACAGCCCATGTAAGCAGTGCGGCTCAGGCGCGGTGCACAAACATTACACACACGCAGAAGAAGAGTGAGAGTAAATTGTGACCAGTGGTGGAAGAAGTACTCGGTTCCTTAGCCTACTTAAGTAAAAGCAGCCTAGTAATACATTCATGTAAAAAACACCATCACAAGAAAAAGCCCCGAATTGAAAATGTTACTGAAGTAAAAGTACAGAAGTAGGCTAGTGTCAACAAAATGTACAGACATAACAGTTTTTTCAATTCACTGGTCAAACTTTAGGTGTTGGGCTTTTCTGCTTCCATAACATGTCTTCATAGAGCTGAGCAACAGACACAGTAAAATTCTCAAACTCTCATTTATGGCGCTGTTGTTTTGTTTGGCATGAATGGTTTATGAGTCTTGAGGATAACTGGACAAATGTAGACAATGTTTCATCATAGTGTAATATTTCAATGGGCTTAGATTGTCACGTCCAGTTCCGCTCTTATTGGGTAGAAAACAAAATTCAGCAATCTTAAACATGAACAGTAAATGTCTGTTTTTTTGTGGTCTCAGAATCCAAAGGCATTAGCTTCTTTCTAGGGTCACTCTTTTGCATAGTAAATCCAAAATATTATGAGAAAAGTCAAGTCAAGTGCAACATGCACATATACCAGTTTTTCCACTGACTCTAGTGGCAATTATCTAATAGGTTAATAAAACCACAACACACTGCACTTAGCAGAAGAAGTGTAATTCTCTTTTCAACCTCTGCTGTTACTATGTGCAACACAATTTGTATGTTGTGTGATTCCACTTGCCATATGCATGCATCCAGTAGTTCAGAGTTAGTGGCTCACAGGCGCCCTCTCTCTGTAGTGGATGTAATGCATTTTGCAGTGCTCAATTGTTAGCCTAAAAAGCCAGACCCACATCAAGATGTTGGGTCTGGGAACTCACCATTGGCAGGGCTCAATCTGAGGGGCGGGATGAACGGTTGTCTTTCAAATTCCCTCTGCACGCAATAAGATAGCACTACAACCAGGCAGAGCAACGAAGAAGGTCGCGGAGCTAGTTGATAGATTCAACTTTTGCCGTATCCGGTCGGCAAAACTCCGAACACATCTTCCTTTTTTAAGAATGATTTCAGTGCTGTTCTTTTCTCAAAGAAAAGCTTAACTCCAAGTCTTCCAGAAGACCGCTGTTCCCGGCAGCAGCAGCCATAAGCCCGCCCATCGACTCTATACACGATGTGATTGGCCTGACCAGAGTTTGGTTTTTCCAGCTCGCAAGCCAACGGAGAGTGCCTAGACCCCCCTGGCTGCAAATTAAATTTGCTGCCGCTAGGGTGCATCTAGATTTCTAGGCTACTCAATTGGTCATATATCATGAAATAGTTCACTTGGTGAAAAGGCTAGCTAGCTATGGTGCTAAAATAACCTGTTGAACCTTTATATAGTGTGCTGCATCTGAGCTGACTGTGGCGAGCCAATTCTATGACTGACCAGTACATACAGTATGTTCTGTTCCTAGTTAACATATGCAGTGTCTACCCATAGCGTTATACAAAAGCACACACATTCCCAGGGAATAGTTAACATTTTCACATCACAGTTCTGAAGTGATTTTGAAAATGTCTCTTTGCGTCCGAGTACCTGGTCTAGCAGCACTACTGACGACTTGATAATCTCCCTCCACTTCTGCAGCTCAACGTCATGGTAACGCTGCTGTGCCTCCAGGAGCTGGGCCCACTCCATCTGTGTCTGAGGCAGTTTACTGGCAAACACACACACACACAGACAGACACACAGACACACAGACACACACACACACACACACACACATTAGCCAACATCAGGGTGCAGCCCCTAAATCATGACTTCCATTTTGAGGGACTGCCAACAAACAGTTTGGTAAATTGTTTCAGTAAGCCCAGAGCTATTCAGGGGTAATTTTAGAAGCTCCATGTTTTCCTGTGACACACGTTAATGGCCATATGGATATAATTTAGTGTGTATGTTTTACTGTGTGTGTGTGTGTGTGTGTGTGTGTTTAGGTCTGTAACGGTATGTGTGTGACCACCTTTTGAGCCAAATAGAACTTTGTATTCTAAAATGTCCAAAATATCAAGTAACCAAATAAAATAAGTTCTGTATAAATAATGGATGCTAATACTGTAGGTGTGTGTGCGAGTGTACCTTTCATGAAGCCGCAGGCCTTGCCAGGTTGTTAAAGACTGCGCCGAGTACTCCAGCATCCACAGCTTGTAGAAGAGCATCATGTTGAGGAACACCAGCAGGACCAGGCTGAAGGAGGGCAAGAAGGAAAGAAGGAGATTCAACAAATGAGTCCTCCCCTTTGCATTGTTATTCATTCATGATGCCCTTAAAGGGACAGTTCACCCCAAAATCAAAAATACATATTATTCCTCTTCCCTGTGGTGCTATTCATCAGTCTAAATTGTTTTGGTGTGAGTTGCACAGTGTTGGAGAGCTGTCTGCCTGATTTTCAAATGGAACTAGATGGCACTCTGCTTGTCATGCTCAAAACGCCCCAAAAAATAAATTTTTCATGATTATCACCCGGTTACTCAAGATAATCTACAGATCTGGTTGTGAGCAGTATCATGTAGGAACTATTATCTTTCTACTGAACTACACCTGCCAAACGTATCACCAGTAGAAGAAAGTGTACTCATGGACGAGAGACTAGTGCTCGTAACAGGGCGAGATGTAAACATGAATTGCCTTCTCTACAGCTGAGCTGTAGCAAATCTAGCCCAGGTGAGCTAGCAGTATCGGTTAGCAATAAACTAATTTCCACAAACTAGCAATTAAGCTCACAACCAGGTTTGTGGATTATCTTGAGTAACCAGGTCATGATTTCTGGAAAGAGACATTGGTGCGATCTGAGCACCCCAATATAATGGTTCTATTATATTCGAGAGAAGGCAGACATCTCTACAGCCGATATCTCCAACGCTGGGACATCGCACCAAAACACCAGATTCATAGATAGCGCTACAGGTCAGAGGAACAGTATGCATTTTTGATTTTGTGGGTGAACTGTCACTTTTAAGTAGCTAATGTGTATATGGCAAACGTGTCAAAATGTGTCATAATGACAAACTATGCTGGGAATACTTTTTTTTAACAAATTCCTCAGGCTTTGCTGGCTAACAAAATGTTGTACCTTAGACAGATCCTATGGATGGCAATGAGAGGAGAGGAGAGAGAGGTTACACTCAAGACAACAATGAGATATTTATAAGAAAACTAAATTTGACAAAAACTCCACAGAGCCTACTGGAACAAAAAAGATGAAATAACGAAACAAGTGACTTTCTGTTTGAATACATGAGATGAGCATGTGTCAAATGTACTTGCATCCTCATGTCTTGATACACAAGCATCCCTATGTGAGTGATTGTGTGTGTGTTTGTTTGTGTCTTGTGATGAGTTGCGTACACAAAGCTGATGATGAGCAGCAGTTTGGAGACGCTGTAGAGAGCGAGGCCTGCGGGCAGGTGATGGTGCTCTGGACTCTGGTGTCTGGTTTGTGTGGAGCCTGCCACTTGTTTGATCCTCTGAATCACTTCCTCATCCGTCGGCGTGGTAACGGGGCTGAGCGCCTCGTCCATATGCTGGCTGCGCATGTGGGGGAGTGGCCTCTTCTTCCGCCTCACCGTGGAGTTTTTTATCACCTTCGGAGAGAGCTGGTGGGACTCCAGTATCTCCTCCAGCTTGGCCAGCTCCAACTCTGAGAAGAAAGAAGACAACTGTTACACCTTCATAGACTCACTTAAAGATTGCTAGCTATGTTGGAAAGAAACATTTGCATACTACAGTTTATGGAGTATATGTTTAATTGTTTTCATTCCCATCTCCTCTTTCTTAAAAGCAGGCAACATTTCTACAAAACATGTCACAACATATTCTAACAACAACAAACAACACTCAAGTTTACCTAGATGGCGGAAGTTCTCTGCTAGCCCGCTCCAGAAGTTTTTCTCTATGAAGCCTTTCACCAGCCCCCACGGCTGTTTCCTGTAGCGCAGCTCTGTCGATACCCTGAGAGGCAGACAGAAATGCATTTATACTTATGGATAGACTAACAATAAGATGTAAAACTGGAAATATAAATATGTAAAATACTAAATTGAGAGCAAACTGAAAATTTGCTGAAAACAAAAACAAAAGATTAACATAGATTGACCTTAACATAAATCAATGTCTCATTTGGCAGGTGAGAGCTGTTGGTGTCTGGCCACGTCTTAAGGCCCAGACACACCGACCAGACGGCCGACCCTCGACAGAAAAGGCACTTGGACTGATCAGTCTCCCCAAGTTGGTCAAAAAAATGCCTCGGAACACACCAAAGCGACGAGACGTAATACGTCTCCATAACAGCAGGCGGCGCTAATCTGTATTGTCACCCATAAATGAAAACCGGCAGGTGATTGGACGAACGCGTCACGTGGGTCTGGTTTCTCCGGAAATTCAAAGACAGACTGTTATGGCGGCTTGTTCAGAATACAATCTCATATTTTACTAAAATAGTTCACCGAAACACGTTTCTGAAAACATTTTAAGCGAGAACTAGGCCATGCAGTTGATGAATCTGTCTTCATTTCAGATCGACAAAGGTCAGTTTAAAAGATTTTCATCAGATTTTGAGAGAGTCTAGTCATGCTCATTCCGCTCCCCGTTTCCCGGTTAGCACTCTACCAATCAGATGGGTCCTTTGAGTCCGACTGCCGGCAGTGCCCGCCGATTATATATGTCATATCGGCCAAAATGAAGGCCGATGGCCCCTCGGACAGACGACGGCACGGAACACACCGAACAGACTCGAGTCACTGACCTCGCCAGAATGTCCAACGGCCGATTATTGGCTTGGTGTGTCTCGGGCTTTACTCACCGTAACCGACACTTGTTCTTGGCGACCCTGGTGAGCATGTAGCGGTTGAGAGTGTAGAAGTAATCATGGTAGGGCACATCATGTGTAATGACCTCAGCATCGATGATGTAACACTCACTCTCCTGGCTGGCTTTGTACAGAGTCTGATTAAAGATGGGAAATGTGGGGACTATTACTTTGAAAGCCATCTCGAACTCGGAAGGTATAAATAATAAAAAAATTTTATGGGAGTTGACTGTACCTGTGTCTCAGTGACTGTGGCTGTTTTGGGGGCCAGGGGATTGGACAGCGAGATGGTGTACAAGATCTCTCTTGTCTGGTTCCCAGCCTCCTCTGTCTTCCACGGGTGGTACACCACCTCTAAACAGCCACACGGTGAGATTGCGAATTAATGACGCCTGCAGGGGACCACATTTATGGTCTGCCTTCCCTCCAGAGAGGTCAGGGGTCAGATGTAGAAGCAGCAGAATTACTGACCTGAGAATCGTCTCTGCTCCATGAAGTCACTCATGAACTGCGACTCTGTGAAGAGGATGGCGTAGAGCTTGTCCACACTTAACTTGTAGATCTCATTGATGTACTGCCTGCCATTCAGATCCTCATGAAAGGCCTGTACTTCACCTACGTGTCCAAGACAAGATGACAAATACATTTAAGAGGTGTCTTCACAAGTTAGTTTTGAAATCTGGTTACTAGCATCATCTACATCGTCCTGTTATGAGTGGTGTAGTCTCACATTGCCAGACCTTACTCCACAGCGCTGCGGAACTGCTCTACCAACTGAGCTAATCCGGCCACATTGGCATTTCTTTAAAATCAATCACAATCCTCTCCTCACGGAGCAACGGTGCCTCTGCAAAATAGCCTCGGGAAGGAACTTGTTTTAGTGGAACGTGTACGTTCAAAGGTTGTTTTAGTCGTGCAACAGAAAACTCAGATTAGACAGATAGTCTAGCTAGATGTCTGGATTTACCCTGCAGAGATCTGAGGAGCGGTTAACCATAGTCCTCATATATCGACCAGAGTTTAAAACGGTAAGTAACGGACATCCGGCCAAAATGAAAGACATCCGGCGGAATTTCCGGTGGCACCTTAACAATCCCGGAAGTGGAACGTCGTGGATATAGACTATTAGTATATCAATAAAAGAGTTTGTTACCCTCGTCGTGCGTTTCAGAGGAGTCGCTGAGTTCAGTGGGGATGTCTTCGTTGTCGTTGAAGTCCAGAGAGGGTGAGGGGACAAGACCACCAGGCCCGCTGGTATCATTGTTCTCTTCCAGCAAAAGGGGCAGAGCAAGCAGCTCGCCATCTGGTAGGCAGTCTGCATACTCTTCTGCTGGGAGGTCAAACTGGGGATAAGAAGAACATGAGTATCAATCCCATCAATAATGTTGTCAAGGAAATGTATTAGTTTTTCTGAGCCACAGAAGTGTTGTACTTGATTCAACTCGTATAAATGTGTGTATGTATCCCTCTAACTTACTGTGATGGGTGTGTCATGGTTGCCTGGACTAGGGATGGTGATGTTTGGGACGACCTTCTTATGTAGCGAAGGAGGGCTCCCCTCAGGCTTGGCCTCAGCGCTGCTCTTAGACAAGTTGTCATTGTTGATCTCATTCTCTTCATTGGGAATCTCTTCACTGAACCTGAAGGCACCAGAGAACAGCAACAACAACTTCAGTTCTGTTCATCTCATCTCACATTGTGAATGAGGTTCTTGTAAAACCTGTGTCAAGCAGTGTTTGCAGACTTTTTTCTTTAAGATTTTTTTTTTTTTTTTTTTGCCTTTGTTTGATAGAATAGCTGGACAGGAAAGGGGGGAGGGAGGGGGGGCATGGTGCAAAGGGCCGCGTATAGGACTCAAACCCGAGCCACTGCGGTAAGGACTGAGCCTTAGTATATGGGGTGCACACTCAACCAGGTGAGCTACCAGGGTGCCCTGTTTGCAGAAATTTAAGGTGTGATTTAGATTACTTAGGTGGTTAGATAGGCAGTATTTTACATATCTGATATCACAATTGATATCAGAATGTTTGGACAATCACAGGGATTTTTGATTTCATTAACATTTTTGAAACAAGTCTATATGTGTGGGAAACAAGTGAAAATGATCTCCACTTCACTTAACTAATAGACTAGTATACTATTATCACTCATTAACAAAGTCACAATCACTTCAGGCCCATCTAATTTGACCTCGGTTCAGCCTTTGGAGTAAATCTTTTCTCTCGCATTGCCAGTCTGAGTTCACTTAGAGAAGTGTACAGACAGCTGGATGGAGATAAAAGAGTTTCAGTATTTCCTCAAAGTCGAGTTGACAGAAAACTTCAGACATTGTGATTGCACTGTAGGCCAAACAGATTCAAACCATGGCTCTGTACTGATTTCACCTTTTGAATCCACTTCAGATATGAAGGGAAAATATAAATAAAAGGAAGAGCCAGAGCAGAGAAGGGTGTTTTAAGCCTTGTTGTGTTGCATTTTTACAGCTTAAAGTTTAAAACAAATACTATACATTGCAGTGTATATGATGAGAAGAGAAGCAGAGAAGGATATTAATTGTGTAAAAGGATTAGTTGAGAGAGCTGGAGAAGAGTGTGAAGCTTGTATGTGACTGGGACATGTGAGTGTTGCGGCTCACACTGGGCTCTCTAATTATTTTGCAATTTGGGAAATTAGGTAATCGACTGAAAGATGTTTAAAGCCATAACCATAGTAACTGATGATGCAGCATAAAGAGACTCACCCCATGGTGTTGAAATCATCATCTGGTGGAACATAGTCCTCATCGTCGCTAGTTAGGCCTAGCTCGTTGCCATAGCACTGATGAACAAAGTGCCACAGTTCTTTGGGGCACAGGGGCTGCAATCAACCAATCACAGTAAGAAATGAGAGCACTCACAAATACTGCAGAGTAAAATTATGAACATTACCTCTCAGACAAATATTAGCTGAATCACAAACTAGCAGATCAGATTTGCTTACCTTGTCCAGCAGCGCGTTTTGCCACAGTCTGAACATCATCATGTAAGTCCTATCCCTGGCTCCAAATGAGGTGAAAAAGTGCTGTGAAAAAGAAATGGTAATTATGTATGAGTCTGGTGAGCAGTGGAATGAAATAACACTAACTGTGGAAATTAAAGGGCCAATTTTGTGGAGCATGGTTTAAAGTCTAGTCTAGGATTACTTTAAGTAACTCAAGGCTTCCCTAACGTCTCTTTAGACGAAAATTATTAGATTTAAAACATATTCACTGTTCAGTCTCACATTAGTTTTTAATATAAATGCCTACATTTAGTGTTGCATTCTGTATCATTTACCTTCTCAGTGTCAGTGCAGACCTGGATGGCATTGGGAATGAGGCGGGCAGTCTTTTCTTTTGTCATTGAGCAGATGTCCTTTAGCCGCACTGTCAGCTACACACACACACACACACACACACACACACACACACACACACACACACACACACACACACACACACACACAAGTTCCAAGTATGACCAAATACTGCAGATATAACTAGAATTACCACACTGGTTGCCTCCACCAAACCAGTCAAGTTACAGTTTACATTCATGTCTGTCTAGACTCATAATATATGTAGTGAAGACTTTGAAGCATTGAAACATGAATGCTTCACACATCTTCAACCCGGCAGCACAGAAGATCTATACAATCACCACAGTTTCAAGGTGGGCAACTAAGATTAGTGTCACCAATTCAGTATCTGAGCAAATGTGAAATATGGTCACAATCTGCCCCTTCTGTTCTGAGTTATGGCGTTGACCAGAAAAGTGTTTCTGCAGAACATTATGATGTCACAGAAGTTGACCTTTGGGATATAAAATGTCATCACTTTCTTATTTTATCCAATTAGACATTTGTGTGAAATGTTCTCAAAATTAACATATCAATTATTGACTTATGGCCATAAATGTGTTTTCTGAGGTTACAATACAGTTACAGTACTTTGACCACCAAAATCTAATCAGTTTATCCTTGAGTCCAAGTGGAGGTTAGCGCCAAATTTGAAGAAATTCCCTCCAGGGGGTCCTGAGAGATCGTGTTCACAAAAATGGGACGGACGGACAACCCGAAAATCATGTAAATGCACAGAGATCCTGGGGATTAAAAAGCATACCAGTGTTTCCCAGCGGAAGATGTTGCTATAGAAACAGATCCAGTTCTCAGAGAGGTAGAGTCGTCCCTGCAGGAGGATGTCGCGTTGAAGAGCACAAGAGTAGTCTGAAGAATAAAGACGTTACATTGTTAGAGATAAAAATACCACCACACATGTTAAGTAGGATGCAAAATTACATCAACGAGAAACAACATCACTAAGACAGAAAAGCGTTAAATAATTAATCGAAAAGTATTTCCATCAAGAGATCAGACATGAGAACATGCTGATATCTAATCACATTCATTTACATTAACAGTTAATGTAATAGAGCTCACTTCACTGTTACAAAGAAACCTCACTGTAGTGCATTTCAGTCCTCCCATTGTGTGTATATCTTGTTTATTAGCTGGGGACTCGTCATTACCAAACCATAAACTCATAAACTATGAGGTCAGTTTTACCCTAGAGTTTTATTTTTAATAATGGGTTCATGGCATAGTGCAATATTTAGCTTAGACTGCTGGAAAAGTTCATTACCAGGTTAGAATTGCTCTAAAATTAGTAGAGGATTGTATTATTTTTACATGATCAGTGATCTAGACATATTTCAATCATGCCATGATGTTCAACACCTGGAATGTCCAATATTTGTTTGTGTCTCCTCTCTGTTCTGACAAGATTAATCATTTTCTAATGACTAATAACTTAGCTGCACCCTGCCGGTGCCCTGTGTGTCTGTGGCTTCCACTCACCCACAATGAGTCTCTCTGTGTCAGGGAGCTGTTTGAAGAGTTTCCTAAAGTCCTCATTGCGCTGCTTGTATGTCGGGCTCAGCACCTGCAGTGACAGGCAGAGTCAGAAACACCAACACGCACACACACACTTCCAACACACACACACACACACACACACACACACACACACACACACACACACACACACTCTTCCAAAATCAAAATTTAAACATGCTCTCTGACTCGCTCACTCACAAGTGCCGTCTCTGTCACGCAGACGCAGCCCCGAGTTATTTGTTACCTTGAGCATGTGAAATAAATACCCTTGTTAAAACTACCCACAGGTTTGATTGGGATGTCTGGTGTACTCTAACCATACCATGGAATTCACTCTGTGGGTGGTTTTGACAGGCACTACAAATGGATGTATAGTGAATTGCAAGCATAGGTATGTGGCCTGAATTATCTTTAAGGCTGCATCAGTAATGATACTCAATAACAAAGCGCATTTCCAAAACATCAGCCCGCTGCAGATCATTCAACAACACATGCTGCCATGACTATGAGCATTTACAAGATGAGTCACATTCTCAGATTTGCAATACAGAGCAACAATGTGTCTGACAATGATGCTTTTGTCTAGTGACAAGGGGAAGGATAACTGATGAAACCTCAAACAAAACTGTGCATAGTGGTTTGATTAACCTGGTCAAACAAATGCCTCTCAGCACAGGGAAGGATATGCTATTCAACGTGATTATACTATTCTTTGCTGGGCTTCAGTGGACTTAATTATTTACAGGAGAGCGATGTTTTAAATATCTCCAAATGTGTGCCAAACTGATGGTCCTAACTGTCTGTGCCAGATGCTTCCCTTCAACAGGAAAGCTTCAGGAAACAATAGCTGCCAAGACGATAACAAGATGTATGCCGAGACAAAAGAAAAATATATCCCTTTGGATCAGCACGGGTGGGAAAAGAACATCTTGTTCATATTAAAAATGACTAAATGTGCTTCCCTTGTTAAACAAAGCAGTTGAAATACTGTTTGGGAGTGTATGTTTATGCTTCTTTCTTGCCTTTGCGAAAAATGTGGTGATGAGAAACACTGCCCTGAGTGACATCTCTGAAAGCCCTAAGTAATTGCCTGGAATTGAAATTTGACTGCCTTAACCGCCTTCTTTTTTTTTGCAATCTTCAACTGTGACCAAACATAACTGAAACACACCTACACACTCTTCATACATCAAGTTACTCGCACAGTAACCCGATGAACAATCCAAATAATAGGCCTCTAGGAACTCTGGAAGAATTTAAATAGCTATGACTCATACCCAAACTAGTTGTTTTCTTTAGTAGTGGGGAATTACCATAGGATGCTTACAGCAGCATATAATAAAAAGTGCTACAAAGCCTTTTCTCTGACCCCTCTCTTGTGACTTTACCTAAAAAGAGCTCAATAAATCTGCTCCACATCACTTTAACTCATCTCCATGTGGTTTTCAGCTTCAACAAGTGGAGATCAACTTACAGCAGGGATCTCCTCAGTGTCCCACACAGGATCCTGAAGGTCCGAGGCAGCCCAGCCCCACTCCCAACCCCACTCCCCTCTAGCTGGACCCTGCAGGAGCCACCCTGCCAACGCCTCATCCAGCTCCAGCATGGCCTCCCAGTCCGAAATTGTACAGTCCTCATCCAATTCCATATTCACCACACCAGATCCTATTTGGCGCCTGTATGGCAGCTAATTTTCCAAAACGGGGGCCCAGCGGGCTTTTCTGACGTTGGAGGACTTGTCAGTTACAGGAAAATAAGAGTAGACAGAGCTTGTGAGTCCAGTGGTTTGGAAGCTTAAGTATCTGCCCCGTTTAGCGTGCTGCTCCCTTTCAGCGTTGAGCGGTGGTCACGGCACACTCCAGCCACATGATCCTTGTCTCGCTGTGTTGTGCTCTGGCTCTCTCTCTCTCTCTCTCTCTTCCTTTCACACACACAGGGAGAGGAGTTATGGCTGTTGCCCTCTAGTAACCCCGGCCAACAAGTCCTTTATTATCATGACGGTAGCTTTTTCCTTTTTTCCTGCCTTCTCCTCCTGGTAAGTATATGAGCTGAGTGTGTGTAAGTGGGGTGCTGTCCAGGTTTGACTGCCCTGTAATTACCCAGTTTATGACCAGAAAAGAATGAAGCGAGTTTACTTTATGGAGACTAGAGAGGAGGGCTAATACAAACAAAAATGTAGCTGGGAAGAAAGAGGCTAAGAGGAAAGAAAACGGGACTGACTAAAAAAAGAAAAATCAATGTTTTCAGCCCACTGAAGTATGTGTTGAGACTGTCTTGCTGTCTGTCCAAGTGATTGAGTTACAGAGAACAGATGTGAGCATAACCTCCAGTTACCTCCGGCTGCAAAACAACACCATCAATCTTGACAGGCTCGGCACTGGTTTGCAGTCCAGAGCTTATGTCGCAGGGGGAAGTTGCCAGATAAACATACTGTTTGTTGGTTTTCTTTGACCAATCATTTTATGTATGAAAAGCTGCTGGAATCCAAACTAAAAGGTACCAAAAGTACACATTTGAAAGTTATTTAAGGTATATGTAGCACCCCCTCCTTTCTCCATGCCTTGGTATTGGGGTCATCCATGTACTCATGATACTTGATCACCCTCTGTTACTCTAAGCAGGCAAGAAAGATGCAGAGCTTGCAGCTCCTATTTTAGCAGCACTTTTAAAAACAATTGGTATTTTTAACTAAAAATATTTCAAGAGTCAAGAAGGTGGGCATAGTGATGGAAGTCCCAGCAGCAATGAAAAAAAGATGTTACTACAGCTTGCATTTCATTGACTCCTGCTGGATGAAGCAAATGTGTAGCCCACATTATCTGCACTGGAATTCAGCCATGACTTCCACTTTTCCTCTGCAGGTAATTCCCAATCCTCACTTTAACAGGCCATTGAGGAGATGCAGGAAAAACAAATATGAAAACAATCTTCAGCAGCAAGCCTCTTGAAAAACAGTGATTATTCATGCGCAGCTCTAAAAAGGCCTTTATCCTGTTGGAAAGGGCTTTACATCATGTGAATGAAATTTATGCGGAATGAGGGTTCATCTTCTTAAAAATTAACGCCAGAACAAATCATTCCTCGAAATTACTTGTGCAGAAAGCGGTCCTTTACTTCCTGCTCATTCAATTCATTTTCTCCAATGAATCAAGCAAAGAAAGAGTGCATTGTGACTGATGCAGCGACCGGCGTTCAGGTGACAGTGTCATACTTGGGATGAGTTGGGACTGTGGATACACATTGTTTAGGGATTTGGTTAACTATTAACGCTGGACAAACAGTAGGGGATGGAAGAGACTGGTACTGTAAACCAGGGTGGGGTTTTAGTGTTTTAAGAGGGGTGAGGGCTTGAGGTGTGCGAGTCCATGCTGTTAACAACAATACCATCCTTTTACTGTGGTTGTTAGTCATTTGAAAGGCAAAGTATGTTGGCGCATATCGATCTGAGTGAAGCAATGTGAAAGGCCTGACGTACACTCTCTGCTGCATCGAGCTATGTAGATCTGAACAAATCTAACTGTGGACTGTGCGTATCTCTAACAGGCTCAGAACTCACATTGGGACGGATGGGTTTTTAATCACTGTAGTTTCAGTGCCATGGGAAGTCATCATTGCTAGGTAGAGGTGCGCACATGCACACACTGTCCTACTGTACATGCAGGTGCATCATGGGTTACGACACCCACAGATCCAGTCACAGCCGACTGAGGTAAAAGTACCTATTGACATATTTCACTCGATTGATTGAGCTTCATTATTTATTGTGTGAGTAAGAATCAGTGTACAACATGTCAGGAACATAGCCCTAATGAGACAACCTGTAGGGTGACGGTCCCCCTACAGGTTGTCTCATTGGAACTACAACTTGCGTCAGGTAGCGCGAGTTGTAGTTCCAATGAGACAACCTGTAGGACTAAAATTTAGGTTAGGCTGGTGTTGCTCTATATTTTTCTTATTGTCAACAAATCCGATGCAATACTTGTTAGTAGGATAAACTCATTGCTGGTTTTGTTCTTTTCATGGGTTTTTCATGGGTTTTGTTGTATTATACCATACCCTTGCAGATGGTCCTGCTATCTTGTACACTTGATGTATACTGTGCTGGTAGCAAGCTGTATGCCATCTGTAAACATGACATTTGCATCTGTTAGTCAGAGCAACATCAACTCTAGATTGTCACTTGTGTAGCTCTTTTATATATATAGCGGGTGAGTAGAGGAAATGTGAGTGGCTTACTATAGCTGAGTGCATTAGAGTATTTAAGAAGCTGTCTGGACTTTTTGGACCAAGCCTCTTTTCAACTCAACGACATTTCTCCAGTTTCCCTATCTGCATGGAGGTCCCTGCGTTTTTTACTTATTGCCATATCCATACCCATGTAAATGTCATATGTTCCGTGTTTTTTTTAGGACATAGACACAGAAACAGGAGTTGGGCTGGAGGGAAACATGCCACGACCTAAAGCGCCATGCTCCATTCCCCTGTTGTTCAAAGGCATTCAAGGCTCGTCCAGAGGCCCTTGTGATGGTTTGCAGATTTGTTTAGTACAGTGAGAAAGTCAGAGGGCTTGTTACCACCTGTTGCATACCAGAATTAGAAGTTTGAGTGGTGACAGGACTTTGATCACCATCTGGGACTGGCGACACAAACATCCAGAACACTCTACTATTAACACAATATGAATTAATTAAATAAGACCACGAGAAAAGAATGATTCTGTAAATGAAACTATAGGACTTTAGTTTGACAAATGTCTATTTAAACATGTCAAAATCACTTCCTCCAAAGTGTGGCTCTGCTATTAGGTGGTAACAACACTGACTGAAATCAATGGGATGAGAAACAGGCAGAAGGGGTGTTGTCATTCCACCGGTCTGACAACCAGGATACAGAGCGTGAGAGACAGAAAGTTATCCAGGGTTGCACAAGAATACAAGTCATGCTTACTCTCAGGATGTGTTGTCTTTCATGCTGGGGAGAGAGGGGAAGAGTGTACACACAGGAAATAAAAAGAAAAGAAATAAAACAACATAAAATGGGAAAAAGTCCAATAAACATACTTCTGGAAACACTGAGTGGTGTCAAAGTCCCACACTATCATTCTTGCTCACTCTGTGGGCTTAACTATCACAACAGGCAGCTTTTCAGTGTAAAAGTTGGTTGTAAATAATTATTGAGGGGTTGTTCTGCAGCTCATTGCACGGAAAAGAATTATGCTTGGGTCAGAAATAGAGTTAGTACGCCATCTTGTGGTGCAATATAAAACAGCAACACCCTGGCTTTGTTGTCTATACTGTGTGTACCATGAAGAAGAAACTATAATTATTATACTGTAGTCTTCCCATTCCTTTGATTCCCTGCATCAGAAAGGGCCACCTGTTGCTCTTTTAAGCCCATGCTGATAATCCCAGCCTGGAAGACCAGTAACCCACACTAGTGATCTGGTGCTCCAGTAAACAGGGTCAAGGACAACTTCCTTTCATCTCGTAAGCAGAACACGGCACTAAAAAAAAACTCTGAGAGACTTCCAGGAGTCACCCACATGAAGTGAAATCACACCAGCACACATATACACCCATATAAGACTTCACATATGTTGATAATGTAAATAAAAACAAGGTGTGACTTACGTTGTACCAGCTTTGGCTCTTCTGTGGAGAAAGAGAGAGAGAGAGAGAGAGAGAGATACAGAGGTTGTATTTAACTCTGTGAAACCTGAACGTGCTGAAGCAGGCTTGTGAGTTCATACAGACATACAGAAGGTGTGAAACATGATCGACCCAATTGTACCAAGTTACAGCAGGCCGTGAAGGCCACACTGTACCTCATAATCTTTCCTGCCAGCAATATTACGAATCTCACCACGGCCACGCCAAGACCCGCCCTTCAATAGTATTTATTGGTCAGGCATCCATGAGAACGCAAGTTAACGTAACCCCATTTGTTCAGGTGCTATTCCCTGACCAATCGGCTATCCTAACCTTAACCACTCGAGGTGAAATGCCTAACCCCAACCAATTGCGCTGCTTCGTAGGGCGGGTCTTGGCGTGGCCATGGGGGGGTGTGTGTGTGTGTGTGTGTGTGTGTGTGTGTGTGTGCGCTATGCTGTCTATGGGTGCTAACAACATTGGCATCTTGAGTTCAGCTTGCTTCACGTTTTCTGCCTCTGTCCTTTCATGATGAAGGATGAAATCACCTGTGTGCCCTTATGTGCTTCTTCTGCGCGATGGTGCCGCTGTGTTTTAATGTGTTGGCTGATGTCATTTTCCCCGCCGTGCGTTACATTTAAATCAATGCAACACACCTTACAAAAAGCGTGGAGGTTGTAAATATGACTAAGTAAGATGCATGTAAATTGTTGCGCCCAACACTGTTGAAATTTACAGCTATATTTTGATTTCTTTGCGGGAACACCACCTTTATCTGCTCGCTTTCAGGTCAGAACTTTCCGCAAAGCTTGCGCAGAGATCAACTGAGCAACTTCGTTATAAGTTGCCAAGTTGAGGTGACAAACAGGTTGATTGTATATGGTGTGTGGATTGTGTGAATAGGATATGTTTCATACAAGATCTGGCAACTGGTCAACATTAGACAAACACATTGGTCCGATTATTTATAAAGGAGTTTGGGCCATGCAAATTACGGGAGTTTCCCGGGAGAAATAACAAACCGGGAGGGGTCCGCGAGATAGGGCTAAAAAACAGGAGAAAAACGAGAGAAACCCGGGAAAAACGGGAGTGTTGGCAGGTGCTGAGGTAAACACTGTGTGAAATTTTCCTTCAGTTCACTCACCTCATCACTCAAATGATACTAATATTTACAGAATGACACAAAGTTCTTTGAATAAAACATTCATTGATCAATCAATCAATCAAGTTTAGGAATCTGAGAACTTGAAAGTAATTCCACTCCAAACCTTCCATACACTGCATTAGTACATTAGATACAGTTAAAAATTGCTTTTTTATTATTATACATACATGTACTACAATATGTCCATCTCTGGCTTAAAAAAATCATTCAGTCACCAATAATTTATCTGAAGGCTGTTCCATCACACACTGAAATTATTCCAAGAACCTTGTTTTGAATAATGTTCAACATTTTACAACCATCAGACTGAATTCTTCATAAACAACCAATTGATTCTGTTGCAAGTTTTGTGACAGCAGAGGGCAGCAGAGATGTATCTTAATCAAGACTATGACATTACAATATTTTTCCAGCCACATAAACACACTTTCCGCTCTAACAGTCTAAGAGCAAAAGTCTGAGAGGGGAAACATGCAGGTGATCATTCAGAGGGTGAAACAAGGAAGAGGGTATTCAGGGGGAGAACAGGGAGAATAGAGGGGCAAAAAGTGATATCCAGTGTCTAATTCCAGTAGTACAATACATAAAAGCACCACATTTTGAGTTAAAGCAACAAAGAATAAATCAAACAATTAGCGAGCAACAAAATCTTATTTTTCCTATATTAGAGAGCTTTTCATGATGAGTTATAGCAAGACAACACTGTTGAATATTACTGCATTTTTGCAAACTTGATTACAGTGATAATAATATCACTGTAGATTGAGTGAGAATGTGTTTTTTTCTTCTTATTTTGACCTGGTGGATAGTCTTACAAATGGCCACAATAATTTGCCTCACAATCTAAATGTAGCACAGTTCATTGTACATTTACATTCGATTTCTCTTTTGTGCCAAGGGTGACGGCGTTTGCGTTTTCTCTGTGTCTGATAGGGTTTGGTGGTTATCTGCTGTGTGTGGAGTTAGCGGGCTGTGAGCTGCAGTAGCAGGCCCGAGGCCTGGCTGTGACGATAGCTGGGCTAATGTGGGCTAATCTGATTTGAAGGTGACAGAGACACGAGAGAGGAATTACTTTGAGGCCACTGTCTGGATAAGTTGTGTGTCCCACTGCATTTGACTTTGTATGACTGCACACTTGTGGGTTTGTGAGATTTATGACAGCATTGTTTAGACAGAGAGAGATTATTTATTGTGACTGTATATGTGTGGAGAGAGAGAGAGAGAGAGAGAGAGAGAGAGAGAGAGAGAGAGAGAGAGAGAGAGAGAGAGAGACTATCCAACAGTTGAATAGAGTTTTGCCTGGGACTCTTCTGTGATTTACAGTGGATTGGGTCTGTTTGTATAACTCTGAACTACATCACATTTGGTATACATGTCACCACATCTAAGGCTGTGGATTACAAAACTGGAAACTTTCTTTTTGCTGGATACACAGCTTCAAGAGAATTAATAAGGACCAAATTTCAAGTTTGTTTTGGACATTTAAATCCGATAAATCAGCACAGATTTAGAAACAAAAATGTCTATCAGGATGGCAAGCAGAGCATTACAATTGTGCAAGTGATGGATTCAAACACCAGTGACCTGCCCTGTCACTGCAAACGAATACCAGGGTGGCATCAGTTTTTACATGAAGGGCCCCAATGTAGAACAAGTAGACTTTATATTTCACAATTATTGTTTTCCGTTGGAACATTTATAGCTTTTGACATTTCCGACCGCACTTGAAGGCAGTTTCATTTCACGGAGAAAGAGAGAAGTCTGATCACCGGTTACATGATTGGCCACAGCAGGTTGAAGTCGAGTTGCATTTCTCCAAAAGTTGAATTTGTCTCGACAACCGCCGCAGCCTGAACACACTATCCCCATTTAAAATGATTGGGAAAACTCAGTTTTTCGTCTGACAGCTGATATAGTCAGTGTGAATGCAGTTTAAAAAATGAAATCTGCTGTGTATTTCAAATTACAACATTAAATAATGCAGAATCTGCACTAAATACATTTTACAATAAACTGTTTTACACAGTTCACAAATCCCTGTCCTTTTACATTTATTCAGGGAATGGAAAGCTCGGGAAAGGACACGAGGGACTGGAAAAGGGGATCCTACAGTCGCACAGCTACAGAGGAAGTGGAGAGCCGAGGGGATTTAATGGGGGCCAGCGGGGATTGTCAATGGGTCAAATGAAAACAAGAAGAAATGCTTACTTTAATCAGGTTTAGTCTGTCATACTGAAAGAAAATTAAAGAGAAAACAAAATGTTAACCAAAGCAGTGAGCAACATGAGCACAGAAATAAATAGGAAATGGGAGAGGAGAAACTGAGGTCCAATGTGTTGTGGCTCATAAAACAACTCTGAAGTACATAACAGAGTTAGAGTTACAATGCGATAGTTTCAGAGGTCTGACGTTGCAGCTACTGAATTTGACTCTCCACCTAGCTTGCATGTTACATGAGAAGCCTGATTGATTATTGTTGTGTCATCATCACTATTATCGTCATATGGCATTTGCTGCAGAGAGGCATGGAACCCCTTTCGCTGAATGCACTCTTTTATTTGGATTGCATTAGGGCTAGGGTGATCAAGCTCACGTTGCTGGGACGACCTCACGCCATGTCTGGGGTCATGTGACCACTGCGGACCACAGAGGCTCACTTTGGGGGTTGCAATAGGGTTGGGGTTGGGGCAGTTGGACTGTGCCACAGAAATCAAAAGTAATGTAATCAATTGGGATGTATGTGTGTGTATGTGTGTGAAACTGTGCAAAAAGAGCATCATGAGGCTGCTATTCAAACCAACCTCCCATTTATTGTCTCCCTGTGTCTCCTTTCTGCCGGTGTCTCTAAAATTTGGACACAAATGAGACCCTATACGCTGACTGCCGATAAACGCTGCGAGACATTTAATGAGTCATAGGAAAGAAAGTGGGATGAAGGCTGACAAGTAGTAAATTGGATGGATGAAGCGACAATATAGGCAATGCACTAAAGAAATGACACTAGTCTGTGGTCCCTGTAGAGGAAGGAGAGGGGGATTTTGGGGTTTGTGGTGCGAGAAAAAGAGCAGGACGGATCCTCTCATGTGGCAACAGAGCTGGGCAGCTCAAATAATGATGTAGTTCTGGAGCTCTGACTGGGATGCTGGCAGAATTTTTAAGAGTTTATCCCTCTGCAGTCGGGTCGTTACACAGCATGACAGATATAAAGCTCTCATTACCAAAATGTACCAAAATGGGATAAGTGTGTAAAGAGAGGAGAAGAGGAAGAGGGAGAGGGCCAAAACAAGAAAAAGGGACAGGAAAAGAGAGAATAATGTATATGCGGTATTGTGCGCCAAAAGTATTCATTTTCATTCTTGGAATCTGACAAGATCTCAAAAATAAGGCTGAATTTCTCCATTATGTGAGTATTTGCTTTCTTTTTCTTTAATTTCTCAACATTTGAATTGCAAAAAAGAGCATATTCTGATCCTGACTTTATTTACAGTATATACAGTATGTATACCAAGCTTAACACAAATATTTGAAAATGTAATTAGGAATTTGCTACATTGCATATCACCAGAAAGGAAAAAAAAAGACAGGAGTGGAGAGGGAGTAAGGTTGAGTGGGGGTTGTCTGTTTCAAAAAAATGTCCATCTGCTATGATTGTGGGTGCAGATGGGGCTTGTAACGGTTGCAGTGTGCACAGGAACAAGCTGGGTTCAGGGTGAAGCATTGCAAACAGTGTTCGGACATTTCCACAGAGCAGCTCACAAGACAAGAGGTGGGGCAGAGGGAGGGTGGGCACAGAGATATTTGAAGAACAGAAGAAAGAGTAATGCTTACTTTGGAAAGTCGCTTGTGAGACTAGCATGCAATCAGGAGAAGAACAAAGAAAAATCAGATAGAAAATTGAAAATAAAAAGAAATCAACTGCAAGAAGAAACAGCTGAAAGTACCAACAGAAGAGCTGAACAGTCATTATCAGATGACAAACATTATCATATGGCATGTAGCAGCAGAGAGAGAGAGAGAGAGAGAGAGAGAGAGAGAGAAGGCATGCACACTGTGTTGTGGAGACAAAAATTATTAAAGAAAAAGAGACAAAAATGACAAGTGATTTAAAACAGCAGAGACAGATGAGGACCGAATGAGAAGGTAAATGAAGACGGGAGTGGCATGGCTTATTTCTAACATTTTGAAAGCTCAAACGAGTGCTGAGCATACAAAACATTAGAGCCACGTGCTCCTTCTGTGAAACAACCTGAAAGACTTAATCTGTCACCGAGTTCAGTTGTGAGGGGAGATGAAGGTGAGGAGGACAGCAAATACAACAACTGCACTCTTCCGTTTTGCACCTTTTTCTATCAATGTCAATTGTTTCTTCAATAAGGATAGGATGTCAAACAAATGCAATCACTCTATTTCTGTTTTTGACTCATCTATGAGAGTTGCAGCAACCACTGTTTAGACAAAGAGCTTAAAAAGACATGACAAGCAACAATTAGTAATCAGTAATCTATTCAGTAACCTGTAAATACTCTGTCAATGACAATAAGCTCTACAACCTGCTTTTAAAAGGATAGGTTCCCCCTTATTATTTATTTTGTAATTTACATTTGTTTATTTTAATTTTTTTTTAATCATTCCTCCTGTTCATTCTGGCCATCAAGAGATCCCTTCTTAATAGACTTTTATGCAAGTAAGATAGGGGGACAAAATCCACCTTAAAGGTCCCATGGCATGAAAATGTCACTTTATGAGGTTTTTTAACATTAATATGAGTTCCCCCAGCCTGCCTATGGTCCCTCAGTGGCTAGAAATGGTGATAGATGTAAACCGAGCCCTGGGTATCCTGCTCTGCCTTTGAAAAAATGAAAGCTCAGATGGGCCGATCTGGAATCTTGCTCCTTATGAGGTCATAAGGAGCAAGGTTACCTCCCCTTTCTCTGCTTTGCCCGCCCAGAGAATTTGGCCCACCCATGAGAAAGAGAGAGACATCACAAGCTGGTCAAGGCCACACCCCCACCATCCACCTTGCCGCCCCCCCTCTCTCTGCTTCTCAATAGCTAAAGGCACAGAAATGGCACATCCTAAGTAAAGCTCATTGTGGGACTGGCTCTAGTGGCAGTAATTCTGCACCAAGGCTGAATTTCGGGAAAGAGACTTCAGATACAGTATTAGGGGACCACCAAGGCCTATATAAAAGCATCCAAAAAGCATGGGACCTTTAATGGACTGTTGATTTTGTCCCCCATCACTTAAATTGGAATCCCATCAAAAAAAGAATATCTTGATGGCCAGTATTAGCAGTAGGAAATGTTATGAAGTTCCAATGTTCATATGGGCACCTAACTATTGTTTTAAGAGAGACTTAAGAAATATGTCTCCTTTAAACCCAAATACAGCATATTTCTCAACTGCATTTTAGGCTTAGGTGTTATTTCTTGAATGTCCAATCACAATCTTAGAATCAGGACAAATAAATGCTAATGATAAAGTGTTGGAAGTATCATTCCTATATTATCATGACCTGTCAATGCATACAGTAGTGTGTTGTGGAAATCTGTTTACAATCTGTAGTATGTGTCCATCTAACAGGTAAACAACCTAAAAGGATCCACAGCAAAACTATCTTGACTAAAGGCAACAAATACACAACTAGTTCAGGAAGGATATGGAGTGGAGCACGCATGTTTTTTTGGTAAGTAGGTTAGTAGGTTTTTAATAAGGTGCAGAAACCAACCTTTCAAAAACTAGCACGTCTTCATCGAGTCATTTTAATATTACAGGACTTTGATGAAGACATGCTGTTTGTTATTTGCTGCACCTTATTTAAAGCTGTGCACCAGAACACATCCCCCCAACACCCTGAATCTTTGTCCTGTCTGTAAAACACTGATTTGAGCTCAGAGATGACAGATGCACAAGCTTTCTTTGACCTCTAATTCAAACGTCCCCTTTTGATGAGCATAGAAAATCCCAAAAGTGAGTAAAATAAGCCAAGATCAACTAACAACTAAACACAACACGCTTAAATCATAGTTTTAGGAAAGGAAAGAGAGAAAGTAAAAAACTAGAGAGTATAATGGGATGTCAAAATGAACGGCTGGGATGGAGAGGAGGGTGCAAGCTCTCCTGAGGGGGGAGAGTGATAGTTGCAGCTCACTAGTTACATACCAGTAAGTACAAGTCAATAATCGATCATAGAAGGTGCGTCACTACACTGGGGAAAAAGGAATACAGCTGGGGTGACTTTGACGTGCTTTTGCAGTCAGTTTAGGAATGAATGCACATGTGACAGCAAGAGTTGCCACGTCATCTCGACTGCAGTATCATAGAGTCACTATGATCCCTATAAAATCACTCTGCTTCTAACCTCATTTTAATGTCTATATGATGTGTCACAAGAAAAAGATAACATGTCATATTCTTACTGGAAGTAAACATGAAGGTTGTAGAACTGTTTCACAAGCACTCATACACATGGTTTCTTTTTGCAAAATAAGTGATTGTAACATATTCTTTACGAAACACAGGTATGAGTTTGTGAGTCAAGTGTTAGCATGATGTTGAAGTGTACGGCACAATTACACTGGTCAGAGGTGTAATTGTGTAGAAGTGGTAAAAAGCGTGCTGTGTTTTTATAAATTAAATATGTCGACCTAGCCATCACATACAACAAGTATAATGAGTCGTAATGTGTGCCGTTTATGCTTTTGGTTCAGAGATAACTGAGTTTCATAGAAGCAACTTAAGCCTTATCCTGACCGGTCTAACCTTAATCCATCTGTGTGTGAAATTGGCACCTTGTGTCCCACAGTGAAGCCTTTCACAACAGCTGTTCTGTGAAAACATTAAGAGCGACTTTGTAAGTCACAAAGTGCTGTATGTTTGTTCTCTTCCAGAACCTCTCTTCACAGCACTGACTCTTTTTAGTGGAACGGACAGACTGAGCATTCTTGAAAGGACTGAGAACTTAGGGTGGTTTTAATGCTGAGAGCTGGATACTAAATATGTTTTAAACTCTGGTAAAAGTGTACTACAGTTCAAACTGTGAGGCTACCCTTCATTTATATCAAACAGGTACCAAGGAAATATGTCAAACAGGTAAAAAAAAAAAAAGGAGCATCCCTGGTCGCTCACCTTTGAGTTCTTTCCGCCGCTTCTTGCTGACTGCAGGGAGTATGTTCTCTGGACGACCTGCTCGGGCGTGGAGGGGGATTTGTCAGAGGAGTGGTCTGAACCCTTCTCCACCATGTTCTCACCCTCCTGGCTCTGTGGTGTGGGAGAGCGCGAGCGTTTACGCAGGACTGGTGAGCAGGCGGGGGTGCTCTTGTTTGAGTTACTGGCAGTGCTGAAAGACAAGAGAAAGAGAGAAAGAGGGATGAGAAAATCATATTCTTACAAAAGAAATGATACAACATAGTCTTCAAAATTACACTTTAAGTGCATCTCATGAATCATAATAATACTGTATCAATGTAAACACTAGGGATGGGCATGGTTACTCGACGATCGATAATTGATTATTAAGAATTTCGTCGATCACGTTAATTTGTTATCGATTAAACTAAAGCTGGTTGCGTTGCGTAGTGTGAGTCTTGAAGCAATGAAATTAATTTCACAGTGTGGCAGCAATTAAACATTTTACCACCCGGGGGCAATATTTGACTCCATACTCAGTTACGGCTGCGAGTTTCCCTTTTGATTTCAAAAGTATTCATGAAGAGGACACGGCTAAGTGTGGCGTGGGACCATTTTGATTTAAAAAAACAACTTAGTTCACTGCAAACACTGAGATGCCGTGTATAAGTACAACACGGCCACGACTCAAATGATGTAACCTACCACTAAACAAAGTGTATCCGAGCCTGTTAATGTCGGTGGCGGCCGCGGTGCATCCTGCTCTCAGTCTCAACCTAGCCTAAACTCGGCGTTGGCACGGAGGAGCTGCGATGCACAACGAGCGGAGAAAATTACCCAAGGGATCTGCAAGTTCATTGAGATGGATATTGGAACCAGCATATCACATTCAGTCACGACGTACCATCACCAGACTGATAGAAAATCACTACAAAGAACGGAATAAGGTTCCCAGGGCTGGCCAGGTTAGCGCGGAGGTACCTGTGCATCCCGGCAACACGGCTGTTTTCGGCGGCTGGACTGATGGTCACCAGGTAGCGGTTGCGTCTGACCCCAGATCATGTCAACATGCTTATCTTTGTCAACAAAAATCAGTGGACTGGTGCAGAAGTTGTATGTGAGTTAGCCTACTGGTTATTTTTTATTAGACTTTGTCCGTGCCTTGGATAGTTTGGAGTTACATTTTGACAAAACCTGTCAGATCTAGTATTATTATGTTTTTGGTTAAGTTATTATTTAACATGATTCTTTTTATTTATTATTTTGGAACAAACGACGGTCTCTCTTTAAGAACGCCGGCTCGCAGCTGCAGGTTCTGCTGCTTCAGACCACCGCATATATCTATAATTTATATCCTCCAGTTTAACCGCCACAAGTTGTTCTTCTTGTAATTAAGATCTCATCGAGGAAAAACGCAATGTATTTTTGTATTTTCACTGCATTTTTAACTTAACTAAAAAAAGTTAAATAAATAATAAATTTTAATATAAAAATAGTATTGATTAATCGATAGTCGATCGTTCATTTTTCCAATGATCGACCAAGAAAATATAATCGAATGCCCATCCCTAGTAAACACCATTCAAGGTAGTGTCATTAGTTTAAAGATCAGTGTGTGACAGCAGCACGGCACAGAACCGGTTTCCCCATGCTTACATCATTTGAGGCTTAACAGTCTTGAAGCACCATATGCTAACCCGGCTAATGACAGCTAAGCTAATACGGGAAACCAACAACAACAACAACAGCAGCAGCAGTAGCAGCAGCAGCGATGGAAAAAAATCACTAATGCCACACTTCAAAAGCAATAAGGAAATCTATGTTTGTTTTTGAGCCCATCTGCAATTTGATTAAGATATCGGATCTTTTCCCCTGAAACAGAAGAATGTTTCCATGGCTCTAGAAAAAAGCCACTCTAGAAGACATCACAAGGATTAAATGATCAGAGATACAATGGCAGGTGGAGGTCATCATTCTGGCTCTTAAAGTGGACCTATAACACATGATTATATTCTCTCAAACTGGGGAAGAACTATGGATTTGAGTCAAGTAATCCCTTTCCTGCTTTCCATCGTACGTCGCTATCAGGTAGCCTCTGTGATCCAGCACTAGACACTGAAAACACACACACACACACACACACACACACACACACACACACACCTCAGCAAGAAGCCTTCTCCTCACAATGACAGAAGCGAACAAAAGGCCCTGTAAGTAATCTGTGTGGCAGTGCGCCCAGCAGGCACAGTTACTTGACATGGCGTTATGCAAGCCATTACGTCACTTTTGGCCAATGGCCGCTGTTAGTGGCCATGAATTACTGATCTACTGTTACATTCGGGACTTCAGTGCAGCATAGAGCACTACATCATACAGGGCAGCGTCTGTCTCACTGTCAGGGTCTGCTGTACCAGTAGCTGGTTAATTTACAAAGTCAAGGTCAACAATGGGCCTTCACATCTGTTTAATGCTTGGGGATAGATAATCCACACCTGTATTATGGTATCTCTGACATCAATTTATAGGATTACCAAATGGTCTGAGGTTTAGTGGATGATCGTGACTGTACTGTACATCTGTGTACTCTGCACTGACTCCCGATTAGTCCCTACTGACATGATTAGGAGTACATTTCCATTTGTGTCTTTGAAAGACGTTAATTGTTCGACATTTATAATTTGAAGTAAACTTCTATTGCTGCCACAGCTCAGTGGCAGGTGAATGCCTCCTTAGTGCAGAGCTGCAGTTTTAAAGGTCTCATGGCATGGTAGACGGGAGTGGCATGGCTTATTTCTAACATTTTGAAAGCTCAAACGAGTGCTGAGCATACAAAACATTAGAGCCACGTGCTCCTTCTGTGAAACAACCTGAAAGACTTAATCTGTCACCGAGTTCAGTTGTGAGGGGAGATGAAGGTGAGGAGGACAGCAAATACAACAACTGCACTCTTCCGTTTTGCACCTTTTTCTATCAATGTCAATTGTTTCTTCAATAAGGATAGGATGTCAAACAAATGCAATCACTCTATTTCTGTTTTTGACTCATCTATGAGAGTTGCAGCAACCACTGTTTAGACAAAGAGCTTAAAAAGACATGACAAGCAACAATTAGTAATCAGTAATCTATTCAGTAACCTGTAAATACTCTGTCAATGACAATAAGCTCTACAACCTGCTTTTAAAAGGATAGGTTCCCCCTTATTATTTATTTTGTAATTTACATTTGTTTATTTTAATTTTTTTTTAATCATTCCTCCTGTTCATTCTGGCCATCAAGAGATCCCTTCTTAATAGACTTTTATGCAAGTAAGATAGGGGGACAAAATCCACCTTAAAGGTCCCATGGCATGAAAATGTCACTTTATGAGGTTTTTTAACATTAATATGAGTTCCCCCAGCCTGCCTATGGTCCCTCAGTGGCTAGAAATGGTGATAGATGTAAACCGAGCCCTGGGTATCCTGCTCTGCCTTTGAAAAAATGAAAGCTCAGATGGGCCGATCTGGAATCTTGCTCCTTATGAGGTCATAAGGAGCAAGGTTACCTCCCCTTTCTCTTCTTTGCCCACCCAGAGAATTTGGCCCACCCATGAGAGAGAGACATCATGGCTTTCAAATGAGCAAAGTGGCAGTTGGTCAAGGCCACACCAACACCCTCCACCTTGCCCCCAACCCCCTCTCTCCTCCTCAATAGCTACAGACACAGAAATAGCACATACTAAGGAAAGCTCATTGTGGCACTGTCTCTAATGGCTGTAATTCTGCACCAAGGCTGAATTTGGGGAAAGAGACTTCAGATACAGTATTACGGGACCACTAAAGTCTATATAAAAGCATCCAAAGAGCACCATGTCATGGGACCATCATTATTAACCTCCAGGTTCCTATTCTGCCTTTATTATTGTTTTTATCAAATCTCTGGTTTATTAGGTGGTGTATGTCATCCATCAGCGTATAAAGTCAGAGTGCAAATGCTCACTATGATGAGAGAAAGCAGAGTACATTGATATTCAGCATGCATGATAATCCAACACAGTCTCACGCCCTACTCGTCAAATGTATGACGCATGGTCAAGGACCCTGGCGTCAAGTTTCAACGAAATAGGGGTACCCTTGGCGTTATTTTTCGACGAGGGGGTCCGTCAGATAGACATTCATGTTATTCCCTCACCGTCGGATATCGACGAAGAAAAAAAACACGCCCCCGCCCCTTAACTTTCGAAATCTGTGACAGTTATTGGTATTTTTAGCCCAATAACCGCTGTTTTAATCAACATTATTCACGAGATAGTATCATGGTTTATATGTATTTCTTTTTATGTTATTATTTCGGTATATTTCGGCCAGGGAAACTGGATTGCTTTTTTGTTGATTTATATTTTTTAAACTATAATGCTACATCTATCAACATTTATTTAGATGTTATCATGGTATTCATTTCTTTACTTTAATAATATTATTTCGGTCTTATTACCGGTGAAATATTACAGTATATGCTGTAATACAGAACATTACGATATGATCCGAGCAGGAAGCATTCAAAGCCGATAGGCCCTATCCCACAATGCAATGCGGCCATTCATTTCAAAAAAGAATCGGGCAGCGATCAGCTGGTCTTTAACGCCAGGATCGCTTCAATATACATATATACAGTCAGTGATTGTGTCACCAGCAACAACAAGTTGCTCAGTTTTGTTCCAGTAAGTTATGAACCATAATAACGTTAAAACGAAACCGCGGAAAACTCCGGAAGTGACGTAGTACGTCCCGCTCGGCGGATACAAAGATAAAAATATATAGGCCTAACATTCGTAATATTAATGTTTTTTTCTAATGTTGTATTTGAGGAGTTAAACAATAAAGATAGTTATAATATTAAAATACAGTTTCATGTATTTGTCTACGTTTAAACGAATCCGCGGAAGTGACGTGGAAATTCCACATCTCGTCTGTGAAAGAATGTTCCACGTACGTGAGAATTTACACAATAAAATACTAATAATGAAAAAATTGTGTTTTATATTTAGCACTTTGATTTGCCTTATATATACTATATAAAAAACCTACAGTTGAGTGTTTAGAAATACAGCCTAATGGCTTGTTTGACTAATTTGCATTTGTTTTGAATTGTACTGTTGTGAAAAACAATAAACTATATACAAAGAGAAGCATTTTTTATTTTATTTTCCATACATAGTTATTTAAAAACGCAATTCTCTAATTTTGCAGTTGATGAATATTAATAGCAAAGACTAAAGGGGTAAAACATGAGTATATTTATGTGTGGGACTTAGTGATTTAAAATCACACTGCATTATAGTTGTTTTAAATAAATTACTTTTTTGAAATATCAATTTATGGTAGGCCTAACATATTCATTATTATATTCAGAAGATGATCCTCATATCAATCACCGTGGTTACAGCTTGTAGCCATCCTAACCTTTGTAGCCTTTACTGAGACTACCTTTTCAAAATTAAGAAGGGACTAGTTTTAAGAAGCATTTTCAGGAAATTAAAAGGATAAGCAGATTGTTACCAAGGTTTTTGTTCACTGAGTAAGATGTATATAGCTTTGTTTGGGTATGTATACATATACAACATTTGTATATATATGGCATTTTTGGCACACTTCTACCTCAGCACTACTGCACAAAGACAAAACTCACACATCTCATTCAACCATTTCACAAGCTGAGAAAAGGGTCATGACATGGGTCAGAGCAGTGGTTCCCACCCTTTTTCCTTGGTGCCCCCCACTCATGTCTAAGAAAAGCTGACCCCCCCCCCCCTCCCTTTGAAACTGAAGTTGAGGTAACTCTCGAGATAGAGCTGGGTCAGAGGATATCAGAGGTCATAAATGATGAACCAATCCATCGGCTCTGCTCCTATAGGCCCAATGGTGTTCATATGGACAACATGCACCTTTGGCTGGAAGGCCCGTGTTGAAAGTGTGTGTTATCATTTAGAGCAGACACCCACGGTGAATCAGATGGTTTATGTTATACAAGGCTGCATTACAGAGAATTTTATTATGACTCTCATGAAGGTTGTGTAGAGGAATAGAAACCAGTCTCTCCAGGCAAGCACACAGAATATGGTCTGCTCTATCTTTATTCTCCATGCCAAGTATGAGCTCTTATCCTCTGGCAGAAGATATGGGTAAACTTAACATTTCTAAACTATAAAAACGTTGATGATGATATAGGCCTAATTCGGACCTACCTCAATTAAAACTTTAAATAATGTTGCTTGAGATTGAGGGTGTGCAATAGCTTCATGATAGAAGCATGGTTGTGTTGCTCTTGTCACTGTTTGTGAAAGATGAGCAATAGATTGTTGCTGTGTGATGTGCTTCAGTCTAGACTATATCACTTAGTTCATGTTGTTTTTTATTTTAAGTATGTCAGCTGTATGATAAAACAATATGTCAAGTGTTATTTGTGAAGCATTTGAACTCAAGGCAAATATCCCTCTGGGGACAATAAAGTATCTCCTGCTAAGTGGTCTCCATGATGTGTAAAAATTAAAACGTTGTTGGACTATAGCAAACACATCGTTGGAAAGGTCTCAACCTGGAGAGTAACATATGTCAGTCTGAAGAGGATACATTACTCCTGCTTTGAAATATTGACCTCTGAACCTTGAACCCAGTACATGTATGAAGGCCTGTCATTTAGCAACAGAAGGTGCTACACACATAAAACCAGCTGTTATAGAAAGCTCTGGACCTCAGCTGTCACGTAGATATGGTCACCAAATTACCTACTGTAAGCACTGTCAAATATGGTAATAAGCTATTTTCACCTATTTAACGATTCGATTTTTAAAATCTGATGACACCAGTGTGTTCTCCATCCCAAAAAACCCCAGGGTGTATCCAAAATTATACACTGCCAACTTCTACTTATGAGAAATATACCAATATACTTTAAAACTACAACCCCATAAGAAACGCCACAGAATCTGTTACAAAGCTTGAGCACTTGTAGTTCTTCCGGGTGGGTGGGGGGACTGTTCGGCTCCTCTTTCTGCTGTCTGCCGTGAAATGGCTTGATTCCACTTCAGATTGAGGCCGCCCGCCCGCCGACCCGAGCACACAATATATATGAGACAAATACATGAAACTGTATTTTATTATTATAACTATCTTTATTGTTTAACTCCTCAAATACAACGTTAGAAAAAAAAACATCAATATTACGAATATTATATATTTTTATCTTCGTATCCGCTGAGCGGGACGTACTACGTCACTTCCGGAGTTTTCCGCGGATTCGTTTAAACGTTATTATGGTTCATAACTTACTGGAACAAAACTGAGCAACGTGTTGTTGCTGGTGACACAATCACTGACTGTATATATGTATATTGAAGCGATCCTGGCGTTAAAGACCAGCTGATCGCTGCCCGATTCTTTGAAATGAATGGCCGCATTGCATTGGGGGATAGGCCTATCGGCTTTGAATGCTTCCTGCTCGGATCATATCGTAATGTTCTGTATTACAGCATATATACTGTAATATTTCACCGGTAATAAGACCGAAATAATATTATTAAAGTAAAGAAATGAATACCATGATAACATCTACAGTGGGGGAAATAAGTATTTGACCCCTTGCTGATTTTGCAGGTTTGCCCACTTACAAAGAATGCAAAAATCTACAATTTTAATCATATGTACATTCTAACAGTGAAAGACGGAATCCCAAAGAAAATTCCAGAAAATCACATCATATGAATTTATTAAAATTGATAACCATCTGATGAGGAAAAACAAGTATTTGACCCCCTGGACAAACAGCATGTTAATATTTTGTAGAAAAGCCATTATTGGCCAGCACAGATGTCAAACTGTTTTCATAGTTGGTGACAAGGTTTGTGCACATTTCGGCAGGGATGTTGGCCCACTCCTCCCTGCAGACAGCCTCCAAATCATTCAGGTTCCGAGGTTGTCGCCTGGCAACTCGAATTTTAAGCTCCCTCCAAAGATTTTCAATCGGATTCAGGTCTGGAGACTGGCTAGGCCACTCCAGAACCTTGATGTGCTTCTTCTTCAGCCACTCTTTTTGTTGCTTTGGCGGTGTGCTTAGGGTCGTTGTCGTGCTGAAACACCCATCCTCGACCCATCTTCAGCTCTCTCACTGAGGGAAGGAGATGTCGGTCCAGAATTCCACGATACATGGCCCCGCCCATCCTCCCCTCAATACGATGGAGTTGTCCCGTCCCCTTGGCTGAAAAGCACCCCCAAAGCATGATGTTGCCACCACCATGCTTGACGGTGGGGATGGTGTTCTTTGGGTTGTACTCGGTGTTCTTTGCCCTCCAAACACGACGAGTTGAGTTGAGGCCAAAAAGTTCTATTTTGGTCTCATCTGACCACATCACCTTCTTCCAGGCCTCTTCTGAGTCGTCCAGGTGGTGAATGGCGAACTTCATGCGGGCCTGTACATGTTTCTTCTTGAGCAGGGGGACCTTGCGTGCGCTGCAGGATTTCAATCCATGACGGCGTAGTGTGTTACCAACCGTTTCTTTTGTAACTGTGGTCCCAGCTGCCTTCAGTTGATTCATCAGTTCCCCTTGTGGTTTTGGGATGATTCCTCACACTGTGTGGAGGCCCAGACCGAGGGAGGTTGGCGGTGGTGTGGTGCTTCTTCCATTTCCTGATAACTGCACCGACAGTTGATCTTTTTCTCTCAAAGTTGCTTCCGATTCTCTTGTAGCCCATCCCAGCCTTGTGCAGATCAACAATCTTGTCCCTGATGTCCGTAGAAAGCTCTTTGGTCTTGCCCATGGTGGTGATGTTGGATGCTGGTTGTTTGGGTGTTGACAGGTGTCTTTTATACAGGTAACGAGGTGAGGCAGGTCTATTTGATGTAGATAATTGGTTCGGATTGGGGCTGTGTCTTAAAGAAAGACTAACTGGCTTGTAGGAGCCAGAATACTTGCTGTTTGTCCAGGGGGTCAAATACTTGTTTTTCCTCATCAGATGGTTATCAATTTTAATAAATTCATATGATGTGATTTTCTGGAATTTTCTTTGGGACTCTGTCTTTCACTGTTAGAATGTACATATGATTAAAATTGTAGATTTTTGCATTCTTTGTAAGTGGGCAAACCTGCAAAATCAGCAAGGGGTCAAATACTTATTTCCCCCACTGTAAATAAATGTTGATAGATGTAGCATTATAGTTTAAAAAATATAAATCAACAAAAAAGCAATCCAGCTTATCTGGCCGAAATATACCGAAATAATAACAAAAAGAAATACATATAAACCATGATTATATCTCGTGTCGAATAATGTTGATTAAAACAGCGGTTATTGGGCTAAAAATACCAATAACTGTCACAGATTTCGAGTAAAGGGGCGGGGGGCGTGTTTTTTTCTTTCGTCGATATCCGACGGTGAGGGAATAACATGAATGTCTATCTGACGGACCCCCGTCAAAAAAAAAAAATAACGCCAAGGGTACCCCTATTTCGTTGAAACTTGACGCCAGGGTCCTTGACCATGCGTCATACATTTGACGAGTAGGAGTGAGACTGTGTTGGATAATCTGTGTGAGCCAGGAGACTGGGTTACACACACAAGCAGAACACATGCAAGTTGGGTAGATGGTGTATGTAAAAATATCAATATCTCTCTCAACACATTTAATGTGCTTGATTTGGGGAAGACAAATTAGTCAGGGAAGGTCTTCCCCATCAAATTGTTTAGCAAAGGTGATAAGCCACCCAGATTCTGTTGCATTTCGTTGTAAGATAAATTCATCAATAGACCTAGTTTACGGCAGACATTTTGACTTTTTGACATTTTGACTAGAAAGAAAAACACAGGTGAAACTAATTTCATTAACGACGGTTCAGTTCCTTTAATTGTCCCAGTAAGCCATGACAGTGAGCCAGCATGCACAATACCAGGACCCTGAAACTAACTCTCCTAATTTGGAATTTGACCATACTGATACGGGACAAAAAGGTGTTGTCTGGATGAACAATCTGTCCTGATCCGGTCCGAAATCACCTGTTCTGTTTCAGTGGCTTTTACAGTAAATATACACCCAGTATGTAAATAAATTCAGTAGTGGTCAGAATGTAGCACGATGTAAGAGAGGGGAATTGTGGCCACATCCTCTACATGTCAGGTACTGGCAGGTGGAAGCCCTGCGGTTCTGTTTTTTTAATATCACTGAACCATTTCTTACACTTGGCCACAGTTCTCCTCGGTCAGAGCAACACGTTAACAGAATGTATAATTTCCTCCCAGGATAATTTCATCATCATATGCTGTGGGCGTCTTATTAACATGCTGCATATTTGTTTGTGGCCGTTCTGAATGTCTTGTTCAAGGTTAAGCTAAACAAGGTTAGTTTACTCTTGGGAAGAGTTTTTTTGGGCTGTTCTTGCCCATCTCAAATGATTGAAGTACTTTGAAGTACACACTTGGGGGACATTTTGTGTACTGTACTTAAAAGTACATTGTTCACATATGTAACTGGCTCACAATGGGTCATTATGAGAGACGATATGCATCTTTTAATCCAGCATAGAGATGCAAAGAAGTTTCTTAATATCCAGAATTAAAAGGAACAATTCATTCAGACAGTTGTAGTAGCATGTAGTGTTTAAAACAACACTTTGTCACCACTGCAGAGACCCAGGGTTCATGTGGCTTTGCTTCTACTGGCCATTATCCCTGGTGGGAACAAGTGAGGGACTGTGACTTTGTCCCAGCTTTAGGAACATCTATTGGTTGATAGAGGGATTCAGCATCGATAGGGACTGCAGTGGGAATTACAAGAAAAAAAGGGGAAAAACTGAAAAAATAAAGGCAACACTAAAGCTAATAGCACTACTTAAAGCTACATTTTGGTCACTTAGGGTACATCATAGTAGTACACACTTTTTACTTCCAAGAAAGAGTATCATAATATTCTTTTAGAGTACCGATCCAGCTAGAGGTAACGTAAGGAAGTGATTTTGTTGGTCATGAGTAAAACCAGGTACATCACCTCCAAGTCAGGTCAAAAAGCTATTTAAAATTAGCTGCTTCCGCCTGTGTACTTGCACCATGTGCAACTTGATTTGGAGAGGTGAAAACACACAATGTGGTAATTAGGCTCAACTCTGATAATCAGTAACTTTCCGCATGTTGTCGACAATTGGAATCTACCAGTCTACCAAGAAAGGTACAACCTTTCAGAAGGATCAACATTTGTTAGTAGCAGATTATAGTGGGTCTCAAATCATGCTAGGTGTGCAAATTCAACAGATGGAACTATCATACTGTATCTCTTAAAACTATTATGGATACCAGCTTTAAAACATGAGCAGCAAAGGATCTATTTAGAAAACAGCAACAGTTCCTACTGCATTTGCATTTGGACTTGACTGCTGGAGCTCAACCTCCCATCTATTCCAAGAGCATTTGAACAGGCCACCCAACAATGATCCAGCAATAATGCCATCATAGATCAAACCATTTGGCAGCTGACACAGACATACTGCACACACCACCACCGCATGTTCTCCTGCAAACAATGTACAAGCCCCACAAAAACATATTACTCAGTTTCAAATAGGCAAGGCTAGCATCTTCATATAGTGTGCCAGTGGTGCTCTTTTTAATGTCATATCCTGGCTTGGGTAATAATCTCAGTAGTCTCAGTCAGCACTCATACATTCAGACTCCCTCGCACACTGTAGGTCAGGGTGGATAGGTGTAAGACCGGGTGAGGGTTGAAGTTTAGTGTGAGGATCCAAGCCCTATTAGGTCATTAATTACAGTACACAACTAAAAAGATGAATACTATTATGTCGCCATGTACGTTTAACCAGTAGTTTGGCCTCTTAGGCAAAAGAGGTTGGGACTAAACAAAAATATTAAATACATAAAAAATAATGGCGATATTGAGGTAAGCAAAGTTCTTTGAAAGTTGCCTGAGTAGCAAATATCTTTTATAATGAAGATCTGTGTTTGGGTAATAAAGCCAATAAAAACAAAACAAAACAAAAAAACAGAGAATTGCCTCTCAATACTTTCCCTCCACGCAGAAAGACAGGATTTCCCCGCTACAGGAACTCCCACTTGTTGTTTTTAGCAGATGAGGAATTCACGGATCACCACGCATTTCAAGATACACGGCAGTAAACAATGGGAACACAGATCCATCATCAGCGTCTGAATGACTAAGCCCGATATCAGTCATCCACACAACAGTTTGCTCTTTGAACCAGCGTGGTGGTGTGGATAGAGTGAACACGCAGCTGACGGTAGCGTGCAGAGGAGAAGACAAAAGCATCTCTCACAGATGCTTTGTTAGTAACGGCTTCATAAAAACAGAACACAGAGTTTGACATAAAGCAAGAGTACCTGCTGGCGTATTATCTCTGGACTGTGATGCTGCATAATTAGAAGCTGTAGAATAATAGACACAGTTGTTCACAGCTCTATTACTTCAAACATATGACATACTAATCATTTTTGATGCCACGACCGAAAACCTGCCTTGGGGGTGGAACGATAAAAAGCAACAACACGCTATTCTCTTCAATCTAAAAGGCTTACAGGAATCAAAATATAGCCATGAAACAAAGCTTTAGTGGTTCCCTTATGAAAACCACTGTCTTCAGCACCACTCGCACCAGCTATTAAGCTGCATTGATGAAGTGATCCAAACACACATTTACCTTTAATGATTCACTGTAGAGAGAGAGCTGACAAACAATTTAACAATTAAAAAGACATATCTCTTAGAGCACTGCCCACACAAAGCTCAAACAAAGCTCAGCTTAGAATGAATATCGCTATAGCAACAGTGAACAGAGAGAGTGGTTTAAATATTGAGTGTGTGACTAAATATACTTCCCCAGCTCTGCTGTTAGAGATGCTGTCTGAGCGGGAAATACAGCAGGGAGGCCAAGATTCAGACGATGCATCACGGCCCATCAGGACGTTTTTTTTTTCCACATTTAATGGTTGATTTATGAACTTCTTGAAACTGATCCATCATTCAAATGAATGGATCTTAATACTTTATACTACCTTTATTTAGTTGTCTGCAATATTTCAATAATTTGTCACCTAGTGTTGGGGATTTAGTAAAATGAAAAACATTATGGTTCACAATGAGGTTACAGACAGTAAATCACAGCATATTCTGATCTAAATGTACTGCATCCAACATAGTTAACATCTTACTAGATTATTGAAAGACTAAAATCTAACATTTTCTACAGCCCAGCATTGTTCATTTGCATACCGTGCGGGAGGGATTGGTCCCAGAGGCTCAAGCACAGAACTCATCTGCATTACATAGCTCGGCACAGACGGACGACTGACTTCAAGGTGTGGATCAGACAGGACTCCTACATGTCACCCCAAATAGGTCATGTTCTTACATATAGAGTGAAACAAAAAATAACAGAGAAACAAGCATGCTGCTTGCACTACTTTGTTACAGTCTTTTCTTTAAATAAGCTCTAAAGCTCTAAATCCAACCGGCTCAAGCTGTCCGATCGTTCAGCTTCACAATGGAACAGAGTTCCGGGCCTTTCTGCGGGGCCTGTTTGTTTTCATAGTTTTGCTGACCCTGGAAAATACCCATCTGGCAGTGGCCCTTCAGCTCTGCTTGGTTTGAAAAGGCCATGAGGAACATCATGCTCAGCAGCCACTGCACATGCACACGCTAGAATGCACATACAGTACACAGAAGCATGTGTGTGTGGCGTATGGACGCCCACATAGTGCAGAAATACAGACATCATCACAGCAACATCACACACCTAATCTACAAAATACTACAAACTCAATCACCTTCACATTTAAAAACGCACCCAAGAACTATATTATACAATCAAACCCATCCAACCCCACCCATCCACTCTCTCTGGCACTAACCACACACCCTCGTACATGCTTCACAGAGTCCGCCATACCCATGCTGAAACACACAGTCCCTCAACACCTCGCCGTAGCAGCCCTCAAGGCATTGGCAGCCCTCGTTGGCTACCGTCACACACTCAAACACCACCATGTCCTCGTAGGCAGCCCCCAGTAATGAGCTGTTCATCCAGCGGATCATCCCGAGGACTGCGCACTGCACTTTCCTTTCTCTCTCAGTGGTAAAGACGAAAGGTAGCTGAACAGATAAAGAGAGAGAGAAAAGATGGAAGAGGCAGGCAGGGAGATTTTCTTTAGCAGGCTTAGGGCCACTAATCTTTCCCGGCCAGCTCTGATCTCCTAATAACCAGCTTACATCGCCCTTAACACCACCTGCCAAAGAAGAGGCATTGGTGGTCTGAGGTGTAGCTGACCCCCCCTTGGACTCTCCTTCTAAATAGTACATGTTGATCTTGCCAAGCAGGGAAACTAATCATTATGCCGGCTCCATGTAATTCGGTCTGAATGCAGCCAGGTAGGCAGGCTGTTGTTCCCAGCACTAACCTGGTTGTAGCCATGTAGAGAGCCCCTCTGCAGCGATCAGCCCTTTTCAAATGGCTTCATTCACGCAGCGGCAGCCATGGAATGGGCATAGGAGGAAGGAGAGCAGGAGGGGGGGAAAGGAGAGAAGAGAGCGGGATGAGGGATAAAGGGGAGGAGGGTGGACGAGTGCTGGAGCATGCCAGGAGGATGGGAGGAAAAGGAGGAGGAAGCGGACGCAGCCGGGGGAGATAAAAACAACGTATTTTCCCAGCTGGCTGAGAGAACAGTGGTTTCTATCTGGAGAGCAGGCTACATCTTTTTTCTTTCTCTTCCTATCGTTCACTCTCTTCCTTTGTCTAAGTAAGGCTTATAAGCTCTCGCTCTTTCTAGCAACCTGCAATTTTCCATTCCCCGTTTTTCTTCCTCCGCTCTCCCAGCCGTTGGATCATCAGCATGATTACTGCATCTGCTAGTATCCAAGCAAGGCTCTTCTCTCGCAATTTCTGCTCCTCGTTTACAGAATTTCACGGCTGCAGACTGACAATAGATGGAAAAAGATTGAGGGATAATGTGCAAGTTGATAGAGAGAGAGACAGAGAGAGGAGGGGGGGGGCAGTTAGAGACAGAGCAAATGAGGAAAGAGATTGCTTTCACTTTGCATTCCACCTCTACTTGGTGCTGGTGCACTGAGCCTGCTGCTTCCTCAATTATTCATGTGTTTCATGAATGGAGGGGCTGACATCACCAGCATTCAGGTCACTTTACATTTGAAGTTCCGTCTAAATCACGCAGTAAGCTAGACCAGGCCTGGTCTAGCTTACTCCCTAGGGTTTGAGCTAAACACATGTCATGGTTGGACACAGACACACACTTAAATCAATCTGCTTTCCTTTGAAAACTAGAAATTAACTAACAGTCCATATTTAGCAAAACGTAAATAATGACACTCTTCTTAGGTTTTCAAAATAAATAAATGAAAGTCTGACATAGTTAAGATATATATATATATATATATATATATATACCACACACATTTTGAATGTGGCAGCACAGTGACTCCAAATTCCAATATTGCAAAACCTGTGGCATTAGATGCATGTTGTATCCTGCCAATAACCAACAAATAATTACAATGAAAGCCCCATTACAAAACCAATATTAACTTACATATTCCGGGATTTCACTATGCCCTGATGTTACTGCTTTTCTATTGTGTGGCATGGTCCAATAATGATACATGAAAGAAATTATGAAATATTATCAATTTTGCATCATTACCATCTATTTTAAACTGTGTTCTCCAAACCCCCAGGCTATGAAACTGCATTTTAACGCATCGCAAAGTGCAATTTTGGTCAATAGTCATTCCTGTCGTATTGTAAAGTGCTTACAGTACTTCAGTTGATTTTACTCATATGTATTTTGTATTTGAAACAACTGCAGCATTAACTAAATATGCTCCTAAATACACATGAGAATGGTGATTTAAAAATCTGATGAACATACTTTTTTATGTTAAGTCCATGATGGTTACATATAAAAAATTATTATATTATTTTCATTTATGTTTTTTACATGTATTAATTTGAGGAAGGTTACAGTCTTGTCATTGCTCCAAACATATGTTTTTGTCTGCTGATATTTTTCATTTGAGCGACACATAAGTCACAGGCTTAATGTACAGTACATCATGATTTATATATCTGAATGTCTTTGTCCATGGCACTTGCATTGTTTTTTATTGATACATAAACATTTCCACTTCTGCAAAGCGTAAAAGCCCTATTCTTGGACTTTTTTTCTCAGTCTTTGCTTTACCTTCTATAACAAGGCAAAATGTCTGCTGTGAAAAACGTCAATTATATAGATTACAATTTTAAGAAAGCTGAGTATCATTTGGAAAAATATATCACAATTAGTCTGTGGTTGTATTGTTAAATCCTAATTTATACATAGTGTGTTAATATATACACTACTGGTCAAAAGTTTGGGGTCACTTAGAAATTTCCATTCCACTCTAGACAGAATACCAGCTGAGATCAGTTGTATTGTTTTTTTTAACCAGGGCAGCAGTTTTCAGATTACATTATGTGGTTATATAATTGCTAAAGGGTTCTCCAATGTTTTCTCAGTTAGCCTTTTAAAATGATATCAGATTAGTAAACAGAATGTGCCTTTGGAACATTGGATGAATGGTTGCTGATAATGGGCAATGTAGATATTGCATTAAAGATCAGCCACTTCTTTCTACAACAATCGACAACCCTTTTGCAATTATATAAGCACATTATGTAATCTGAAAACTGCTGCCCTGGTTAAAAAGACAATGCAACTGATCTCAGCTGGTATTCTGTCTGTAATGGAGTGGAATGGAAATTTCTAAGTGACCCCAAAGTTTTGACCGGTAGTAAAAGAAAACATAATTTCACTATCTTGGTTGATGTATTAATCTAAAGCCTATAAGTAAATTGGATAAGGCCACATTTCAAACATTATGACACCCATACCCTGAAAGTCTTTATCCATAGGACTGAAACTGGGTGTCAAACACTGGGGTACAGTGTTGTAGTCGAGTCACCAACTGTTGAGTCTGAGTCAAGTCTCAAGTCTCCACTTTTGGAGTTTGAGTCCAAGCCTGAGTCACAAAAGAAGAGTCAGAGACCTGAGTTTGAGTCGGAGTCGAGTAACAAGTCCAGAGTATAGCGACTCGAGTCGGACTTGAGCCAAAGTCCATGAGTACTCACTGCCTATTACGCATACAATTTGTCAAAAACTTCATCCAACTTCAGAGTCCGATTTCATAAATCCTCGAATCCGAGTTCAAGTCATCAGTGCGTGAGTCCAAGTCGAGTCACGAGTTCAGAGAATAGCGACTTGAGTCGGACACGAGTCCGGGACCATCACTGCTGGGTTACAAGTGTTATGGTGGATTAAACACTTGCTGCAGCGTTTATAATTTACAGATTGCAGCTACAGTGCTATTACTTAGTTAAAATCAAACTATCAAACACAATGTTCTACTTAAAGGTGTAGTAAGTGATTCTGTGCAAAGATTGTTGATATTTGAACTCAACTGCCAAACAAATACAACACCCCTCTTCAGAAGCTCCGCCCCCCCAGATTCACGGCCAGATAACTACTGGCCGACACATTCAAATGCTGCCTCCCCCTCCCGCCCCTACCATCAACTGTTGCTGCCTGTTGCCGATTGGCTGGATCAATGTTTGTGTGGCTCTTGCACTCCTTTGTTTGACTTCCATTTACACAGCCAGGGCTGTGTATTAATGCCGGATATATTTTAAAGGTCCCATGGCATGAACATTTCACTTTATGAAGTTTTTTAACATTAATATGAGTTGCCCCAGTCTGCCTATGGTCCCCCAGTGGCTAGAAATTGCGATAGGTGTAAACCCAGCCCTGGGTATCCTGCTCTGCCTTTGAGAAAATGAAAGCTCAGATGGGCCGATCTGGAATCTTGCTCCTTATGATGTCATAAGGGGAAAGGTTACCTCCCCTATTTCTGCTTTGCCCGCCCAGAGAATTTGGCCCACCCATGAGAAAGAGAGAAATCATAGCTTGCAAACGAGCAAAGTGGCAGTTGGTCAAGGCCACACCAACACCCTCCACCTTGCCCCCCCTCTCTCCTCTTCAATAGCATTTAAAGCTACAGACACATAAATGGCACATTCTAAGGAAAGCTCATTGTGGGACTGGCTCTAGTGGCTGTAATTCTGCACACAGGCTGAATTTCAGGAAAGAGACTTCAGATACAGTATTAGGGGACCACTGAGGCCTATATAAAAGCTTCCAAAAAGCAGCATGTCATGGGACCTTTAACGCAAACAGAAAACAGAGAGCTAGGTGACCGTGAGGAGATATTCACTGATTTTGACAAAAAGCCTTTAAAAACCAAGAAGGTAATTTTAAGGTGATCCATTTCACAAATACATAAAGATGACCACAGTCAGTAATCGCCTCTGTGTATCTCTATAATAAAGCAAACGGAGCCCTGGGCTGTGCTGCTGGAAAGACTTGACCCCGGGGCTGCAGCAATGCTGGCTGCCTCTGTGGGAGCGCTGAACGAAGTCGTGCTGTGGAACAAAGGGAGCTGGTCCACTGAGCCGGACCACTGTGTGCCCAGATAAGCCTGCCCAGCCTTACACCAACAACTGACCTACTTAGGGGACCTCTGTTCTCTTTGTGGTTGCACCCAGGGGACACGCATGCATATGGTCAAATTGACCACACACTCAGCGATATAGTATGTAATGAACAGCAATGGGCACTGTTGATTCATTCATCATATTTACGGATGACTCACCGACTCGACATGCTAGAGTAGTTTCAATTTCATTTTTTGTTTTTTTTTATTCATTCTGGTGTAGCCGAACCCCCCCCACACACAAATGTTAAAGACTCCAACAAATTTCTCCATCTTTTTGAGAAGAAGGCGTGCTGTTTACCGAGTTGTCATGGCAACATCAAATGTGGCGACGCCTGGCTGGGTCGGAAATGTCTGTCAGCCTGACTGTGTCTCGGTCGTGCAGTTACCATGGCAGCCCTTCAAGCCATTCATGTGCACCGCCACTTGAAGTGTTCCCAACTGGGAGAAAGAGAAAGCTGTAGGAGGGTGTGTGTTTGTGTGTGTAAGGGGCTGATGCCGCTGCATAAAGCATTAATACACACGATTAGTTATCTACAAAGCCCTGGAGTTTAAGTCAACTTTGTTGTGATCATGTTTGGAGTGAAAGGAGCAACCAGTGGGTCCCTGACAACTGATATCTCCATTTTACTCATAGCAAGAAAATAGTTTGAAAGATCAGGACACGGCACTTTCTGTTGATAGTTGTGTGTCAGTATAGTGCAAAAAACAAGCAAATACAGAGTGAAACCACTTTGTGGTGGAATTTTCTAGCTTATGAACTGATGCAGCTAAGTTGAAACAAGTGGTACCCTAGTTCAAGGTCACCTACAGGTCGAGGCTCATCATGACCAATTTGGCAACCCTTCATTCTAACCTGTCTTAAACCAGGCAATAGGTCAATTATCTGCCTGCAGAGATGAGGGAGGTTCAGCCGCTGCATAATGACACAAGGCTTGGGCCTGTGTGTCTCGGTCTCCCAGGGTCCCCAGAATTAGATAACCCCCTACACACACACACACAGGGAAGACCCAGCTGAATAAACGCACACACTTAAGGATAGGCTCTACTGCAGTATGGTCAGGCTGACATTGTTGTCAGTTTGTGCTGAGGTGTTTGGGTTCCTCGATCAAGATTTATTAAATGCTTCTATGCATGTCATTAAAGTCTCTACTGACTAACTGCTTCAAGAATTCTCCAAAATTCAACGACACACTGTATGTCATTACCTTTCCTAAAACTATTTAAATCCAATCTCACGAGCACAACTTTAGCACCGAGTCCCAGGCTTAATTAAACTGCCTAATTAACCTTAATGTGTGGCAACCCAACATAGACAGGCCTGTAACAATTTTTGGGTTCTCATTGAAGCTACAACCTGCTGTACCTCTGGGTCCAACAACCTGTTTTAAAAGCAGCTATAATTAAACACGCTGATTTAAATTCAAGAGCACTACTCGGGAGTGTGTGCATGTGATCTTAGTGTGAGATCTTAGGTAGAGAAACAAGGTGAAATACGGAGGTTCATGCCTGAATATAATTATTTTTTTTATCCGAGGTCGGAAGAGATGTGTTTTTAGTCTTCGTCGGAAGATGCGTAGGCTTTTGGCCGTCCTGATGTCAATAGAGAGCTCCTTCCGCTATTTAGAAGCCAGGACGGCAAACAGTTGGGATTTGGTTGAGTGATTAGTTCTCCCTCTCTGTGAGGGGGCAGCAAGCAGGTTGGCTGATGCAGAGCGGAGTGGGCAGGTTGGGGTATAGGGTTTGACCATGTCCTGGATGTAAGCTAGGGCTGATCCATTCGTGGCCCTGTATGCAAGTACTAGTGTCTTGAAGCGGATGCGGGCAGCAATTGGTAACCAGTGAAGAGAGCGGAGGTGCGGTGTGGTGTGAGAGAACTTGGGGAGGTTAAAGACAAGTCGAGCTGCTGCGTTCTGAATGAGCTGCAGGGGCCGGATGGCACATGCAGGCAGGTCAGCCAGGAGGAAGTTGCAGTAGTCTAGACGTGAGATTACTAGAGCCTGAACGAGAACCTTCTGTTATGCAGCATGTATCTACACGATCGGGTAGTTGCAGCAATGTTGGCTGTGAAGGAGAGTTGGTCGTCAAGTGTCACACAGCAGTCTGGGTGGCGACTACCACAGAGTTGTCAATTGTTATAGTCAGGTCCTGGGTAGGAGAGCCCTTCCCTGGAAGGAAAAGGATCTCAGTCTTGTCAAAGTTGAGTTGCAGATGGTGTGTGGACATCCAAGAAGAAATGTTAGTCAGACAGGCCGAGATCTTCAAGTTTCTGATACCAGGCTACATTTGTGCACCTATTATCCTGTGGTTTCTCTAATAAACACAGTGCTGACACTGTGCAGGAATTCAACCTTTTATATGATAATAGTTTTCCTGTCACTTTTCCAACACTTAGTTTGACGTCTATTTACGGATATCTTTGAATTATGCTGGCCATTTTTCACTATTTTCTAACATAAAACAGACAAAAACAGAAACAAAAAACTTTGTTGATTAACTTGTGTGGTGTTCGGGTCTGTGGGACCCATTTTCAATGTTTGCTAAAAGAAAGATTATGCTATTTATTATTTATTCTAACTCAAACTCATTGGCCTTGGCTCATTTTCTGTGAAGAACATACAAAATAACTTATTTTCAATGACTGCACATGGTACACCCCCCCTACACATAACTATTACATATGAGGTGTTCGGGTCTACTGGACCCGAGTGTATTTAAATGTAGGTGCTATGAAACTATGTTGTCTTTCTGCACCTGCTATTCCCACACAAAGTTAAAAATTGTTTACATTTCAAGCACTTTCACCTGTTCTGATTAAGTTCTAAGAAATAAACACCAATAATGATCAAAAATCTTGTTTATTTTTTTTTTTACCTTCTTTATAATTGAATTTCCTTATTTTCTCACAAAAAATGAAAATGATCATATGATTATAAATGTGATCTCACAGGGGTGATATATATATATATATATATATATATATATATATATATATCATTAATGGTTCATAAATGGTTCATATATAATCTCATTGGTAACTGAGCTCAAGTAAACATCTATTAAGTATTTTTACATAAATTGTTATGGCTGTATTGATTTAAAAGCCTAATAATGTGGTGGGTCCACCAGACCCGGGAACATTGGATGTGTAACAAAAATATGAACACCACACAAGGGTTAATAAATTGATCAAGACAATAAGCTGCAGATTTGTCGATAATGAAAATAATTGTTTGTTGCAACTCTACTTAAAAAATGGTATAGTGTGCCTATATTTCTCACCAGCAGTTAATTGTCAATATGGGTATTTTTTTATAAATAGTCAAATTAAAGGGAAGTTTGGGGTCCCCTGCTGGAGCTGCTCCCCCCGCGACCCGACACCGGATAAGCGGACGAAGATGGATGGATGGATGGATAGTCAAATTATGAGAAATTATGAAAAAAATTCAATATAAACATGGAAACACACCAAAAATTAATTTTGTTGTTATGTCAATCACATTTAGCGGTTTGCAGTGTTAGCAGATATATTGAAACACAGGGAGCCTACAGGTAGACAAGGTCATATACGGATTCCTCAAGTGTTGTGGGCAGAGAGCAAATAACTAATAATTATATGAAAACAATTAACAGTAAGTGATTCCTCTATGTACACAGAAACACATGAACGTTTACAAGACATTGAGAAGGGGAGCTAGTTATGTATGTGCTTTTAAAAAGCTTAAAAGGAAAATGTATTTTTTGGACAGGCTTCATTTGAGAAACATGTGAATGGAAGGCCATCGATCAGGTAGAGTTTCACATGACTGTTTGTCCCTGAACGCAGCTTTCAGTCCATTAATGATGACGCTGAGGGAAACGGGAACATAACCTCCCACATCGCAGCATGACTGATGTTTTAAAAGTCTGCCTGCCAAAGTATTTTTCTTTATAAATACATAACATTTTATAAATACTGTCAGATGAATGCTAATACGACCAGCCTTCCTAGTCCTTGTTGATGCTCACACTTAATGCCACTTTAGACACAATTTCTTTATAATTTAAATGCTATGCAAGCGTCTCTATTTTCTTCAGTGACGTTATTAATCATTGCAAATCATTGCATCATCAATTAAATCCCCTCACAGCCTGAAGATAGAAAAAAAACAAGTTGGTTGTATTGGAAGCAGGCAGAAGAGTGTGGTGGGGAACAATATAGAGCATAATCAGTGATGACAAATGGCCTTTGGGAAGGATGCACTAATAAAAAAAGCAAAAAGGGGAGAGAGAGAGAGAGAGAGAGAGAGAGAGAGAGAGAGAGAGAGAGAGAGAGAGAGAGAGAGAGTTACTAAGCTGTGGCCAGGAGGGAAACAATTCTGCAGTTTCTCTTCACTGCAGAGCCCCTGCTGTTGACTTGGAAGTCCATTGTGGCCCAGTCAGATGCTGCAGTGCTTTATCTGTAAGGCTGCAGTTTGTTCCAAGCCTCCCTGTCCATTCCTAACAAACCCTAAGCTGTGGACATGTCATGATTTTGTTTTCAAAGCAAGTAGAAATCGTTCTGCCGAAAGGAAGGGGCTTATAATATCACTTCTGATGACCAGCTGATCGAACCAGCAGTTTAGAGATGCAAAGATGAATCGATTTGTTGTCAACTATTAAATTAATCGGCAACTATTTTGATAATCCATGAATCGTTTTGTCATTTTTTATTTAAAAAAAAAAAAAAAGAAAGAAATATTCTCTGACTCCAGCTTCTTAAATGTGAATATTTTCAAGTTCCTTCACTCCTCTATGACAGCAAACAGAATTGTCTTTGAGTTGTGGACAAAATAAGAAATATGAGGACATCTTCATAGGCTTTGGAAAACACTGAAAACATTGTTCACTGTTTCTGACATTTTAAAGACCATACAACTAATCGTTTAATCGAGAAAATAATCAATGCACGTTTCCAAAAGTCTTTGCTGTTCTGTTTGTCTGTATGACGGCATGCACAAGCTGCACTCTCAAAGGGATGTAAAAGCAGAAATCACAGATGGAAGACTTCTCTACAGTTTTTTACTCTTTTGCTCCACTGCTCTGTGACCATGACATGAAGACTGCAGTCTCCCGCTCTGATTGGTAATGATCAATAAAATAAAGGAGCTGAACAATTGACCAGACAAGTTTGGGGTAAAGATACACACAAGTATTTATGTATGCAAATCTGCACTCACAAGGCGTCCCAACCGTCCTGCAGCAACAACAGGCTTGTCTGCGATGCCACGTGCATAGAGTAAGCTCCAGCTCAAGCCTGCTGTTGGTGCCTTGCTGTTGCTACAGCTGCTGGCTGTGTGTGCACATCTGTGTCTGAGTGCATGTGTCTGTACGTGTGTGTGTGTGTGTGTGTGTGTGTGTGTGTGTGCAGATTAAAGTCACACCAAATGTCGTATCAAGAGCAAACATCCCCACACTGGGGCCACCGCCAAATCCTGAGCAATCTCACACTAGCACGCAAGCATGACAGTACACACAAACACACACACACACACTCTTCTTATTTTCTCTGTCTTGCCTCTTCTGACAAGTAATGCTGCAAAAATACCCCCCCCACACACACACACACACACACACACACACACACACACACACACACACACACCAGCTCTCAATCACAGCATGCATTGTGACAAACATACACCCAACAGTGCAGCCTGGTTCCAATCTGAAAACTCTTTGACACCCACTTCCCCTGATGTCAATTTACAGAACATCACATGGGATTCTTTTTATTACTAAGAACAATATTTATTTTACAATCCCATTGTTTTCATTGGATCATAATTGCAACTAAACTATCTTTGGTTTCTTTTAATGCAATTTTAATACATGTAAAGATAATTTTTGAACCATATGCCTCAAAAGCACAATACATATATAAAAAAAAAAAACTCGCAATAAAACCTCACTGCTGATGCAAATCCTAACATTGACCACTTCAGTCAGCGTACCATGGCATTAGACAGGATTCATTTGAGGTTTCTTGTAAGCAGGCTAAGCATTTTTGCATGCATGATACAATACTCAGAACTTAATCATCATCATCTGAAGCCATCTCATTTGTCAGCAAGTAAGAACAAATACCTTTCCGCTAATAAAAACGCACGAGAGACTAATAGAATCATTGTCCAGTTCTATCAAGTAACCTGGAGAACGCTAAGCCAGTTCGCACAGATAAATCACTGCATCCAGTGGAGATAAATAAGCTGCTACATCCAGTTGCAGCTACTGGTTTATAACATAGGACAACGAATGCACTGATTGAGTTATTGACTGATGGAATGACCTCTAACTCATACCATTTTGCCGACATAGCAGATTGTCCCTGGGAGAACAGAATGCAGCTCTAATAGACACTGATAACAAAGTAAGATTTCAGCTGGATCCTCTCATCATTGGCTCTACAAGGGGAACTGATACCTTATCATTATTATCACTTGTTCGTTGATTGATTTTTTCCCCCCTTTCAAGGTGGATTGAAACATAGCTGAATAGAAGCTTTTGGACCAGTTTTCTTGTTAAAACTCCCTTTTACAAACACAATCTTGATTAAAATGTAAAAACATATTGTTTTCACTCTGCAGACACCAGAATCCCTGTTGCTGTTTTGTGTTCATTTTTGCATCACAATGCCCTACACACATTTTAGGGCGCTTTCACACCTATAGTTCGGTGGACTCGGTGCGATTCGGTGGAGGAAGTTGCAACACTGTTGCACTTTTCATTTGGTTCGGTTTGCTTTCACACTGCACTTTGTCAAACGCACCAAACACTGTAAACACACGTCACACAATCGAAACGGTTTATTGGACAGAACATCAGAAATTCGCTGACACTTCTGGGAAAAAAAAGGAACAACACCAAATTTGGGTTTTCTGGTTCCGCTTTAGTGTTTCTAATACTTTAGAAGAAGGCAAACAATGAGAGCAGCTGACAGACATCGAGTGAAGGAGAGGGCGTGCCCTGATGAGAGAGAGACGATATGTGCTGTCACAGATGACCGGCGATGAGTGGTCAGAACAGCTCATGGATCTAAAAGTTATCATCCCTTAAATCACATATAAGTATGTAAATTGTGTGGTTGACCTAAAAAGAACCGAGCTCTAGTTCATTTGGAAGCGAATTGAGACCCCCGTTTTCAAGCGGACCAGAGTTTGTTTGTTTGATCAGCACCAGCCACCCCAAACGAACCAGACTATCCGACAAAACGCTCCAGGATTTTCACACCCCATACTTGTGTTTAGTTTAAACATAAATATTTTTAGGTAAAAGAAATACTTTAAAAGTATTGGCATTTTGTGTCTCTTCCCAGTTTTTGTCATGACCTAGAGCCGGGTTTATGACAAACATTTTCTAATTTCAGAATGGAGATGCATCCTTTTGGACCCAGCACAAATAAAGCTTAGCGTATGTTTAATCCGGAGGACTATCTTATGTTACGCACTCATTCTCTCTCAGGAGATCAGCTGATTGGGGGCGTTTACTCTTTTAGTAACCAAGCAGGTTTAGCCATGATCTCTATCAGCCAATCACATCTTTGCTGTCAATATTTGAATCTGTTCTCCTCTCTGTTGCCGTCAGCTGTCATTTCAGTGCAAACGGTCGCAACCCTCCTCTTCCCCGTTCACCTTCAGTTCATAATTTCCCATTGCTCAGGTGGGAGCTCACCAGAAACCCAATCCTCTTCTCACCCATCCAGATCTCAGCATCCTCTTCATTCAACACCACCAGTGTCTAGACTCCATCAGAAGGGTATCCTACACTACTCACTGCTTCTCCACCCCCTTTAAAATATGATGACATCACAATGGGGTGTAATCGGCAAAGACTTTACAAATTGATCATCTTTATTGTGCGTGTGTCAATTTATAATGGCTCAATGAAGTCTCTCTTGATTGAACTACATGCGTACAGTAGCCAGCCAGGCCATGCTAACAGATAGCTGCTCAGAAATGAGAAGAAGAATGAAGACAATGTTCAAAGCTACAGTCCACAGCCGAAAAAAGAAAAAAGACTGGAGGATCAAGTGATAGATTTGAGAGGAATAAAAAAAATGAAGCAGAGAGAAGAGAGCGATGTAAATGAGAGAAGGACACAGACAAATATAGGGAGAATGAAAGAGAGACAGAGACGTTAGGGAAAAGAAGAGATCCTGTAGGGAAAAGAAGAGGTCCACATGAAAGTGAGATGGAAGGAAGCGGGACGCACGTTGCCGAAACTGCTCCCCCTCTGTTTTTTTTTCCTCCTGCAGTGCTCTGTAATTCGTCTCTAAAAATATCAGGCAAAAGAAGGAGGAGGAGCATAAACAAACACAAGGGGAGGAAAGGATAAAAGGAGGTACGATGGAAAAGTGCACACACTGTGGTGGAAAAAGGTTAAAAAGAAAGTGAGAGCGGAGCCACCTGGATGTGAATCTGTTTGTCCATGTGAGATAACGAGGGAACAGGAAAACAAGCGAGGAAGACAGTGAGAGTGAATAAGTGGGGAGAGACAGAGGGAGCATGTGACTGCTCTTTTTCCAGGCAGCCACGTGAGTGTTTCTCCTCAGCTGCTCCGCTCACACTGATCCCGCCAGAGGGGAGCAGAGCAGGGTCGCCACAGTCACAGTGGAAAAAATAAAAAATAAACACACTAGCCCACACTGGCTATACACACTGGTCAGAGCTTAGTGCTGTCCTGATCTAGCCCTTATTACATACTGGTGCATTTCCTGGAGATTTACATAACCATAAAGAAATGCACGGGTGAAGATGGACAGATAAACATGATTATGTTAATTTGTGCTCTCTTTAAAAAGCACATATATTTGATAGTGCTCCAGCCTTGTCAAGAGAGAATGTAGTCTTAGAGTGACATCAATGCAGTCACATATGTACTTCCAGAAAATAGTCACAGACATCTAGCACCTGGCTGGGTTGTGCTTTGCATACGCGACAGCCTTAAAGCTGTAAAGAAAGACAGGTTACATTTTGAATACATAATCGCAAACAAAGAGAAAATCTCTTCTCTCGGTTCAGCCTTACCAGGCGAGCTTGAAGCCTTTCATTAGTACAGCGAGAAGTGTCTGACGTCCACAGCGTGTTGTGGGCACTGGGCTGCCCGTTCAAACAGCCGCATGCTGACTGACAGCCTGCCAAAGCCTCACCTCCCATACACAGAGCAGGAGAGATTCACGGAGGGAAGAAGGGAGGAATGGATGCAGAGACAGATGGAGGGTTGGGGGACCAAAGTCTGGAAGTATGATCCTCAGCTTTGCCCCTTACTGCTACATTCCTTCGCTTGTATCGAGGTGCCGCAGTGCTGAGCGCTTGTGCCAGAAATTCACACCTCCCTGAGGTTCTTCAGTTTTCCCAAAAGAGGAGGCATATTCACAACGCAAACTGCAGCACACAGCAGAAGCAGAAAGGCTAGCATTTGCAAATGAATGCCAACATGGCCGGTCGCTGTTCCTTTCTAACTCGGTGTATTTTCTACCAAGCTCTTCCACGGTCTCCTCACAGCATTTGTTTGCTCGCTCAAACTCTCTCCGTCTCTCCCCCAGTCTCCGCTGCGGATGAAAGCTGCACTTGCTCTGCTCACAGTGAGCAGGCGCAGGATCTCTACCCTCCCCCTCCCTCCCTCCTGTGCTCTCTGTACTCTTCCCTAGATGGCTCTCTTTCTCCATGATAAGCCTAGCTGACCCAGTGTGGAGGACTAGACCAGGATAGAAGCCTCTTGCCATAACATCCCCTGTGCAATGACCCCCACCCTCTATGCTATGTATGAGAAGGGTATTAAGTAGGGGGAGGGGGGCTGCTGCAGTTCTTTCCTCTCGTATTGGACTCCAGCCTTGATCAGTGTCAGCAGCTAACCCTGTTAATCTCTTAATGCATTGAGTGTACTGTGTTTATAGTGGTGTACTGTGTACATGTTCTGCATACATGATGAATCAGGTGGACATCATGGTGACTCAGCTTGCTTTCTTGGTTACTGAATGTTTTATAACTGCAATAAGTTTAAATCTAACTGGGGCCTTTTGTCAATCGTCCTCATTCCTCTAATTGACCGGCACAGCAGGTCTGTCAAGCTCTGAATTAACAGTAATACTCTGTATCTCAAGAGTTAGAAGGGTTGTGTCTTTTTTTCTGCCTTTCCAAAACCCAAAACACAAGAGCAAAAGTGTAGGGAAGGGATTAATCTGTGTTCTTACCTGTTCTAATGTAAGCTGCAAACGTTCGCATGCCCAGCTAACTAGTTTACCGACAGTAGTACCCATGCATTATTTCCAAGCTAACTACATTATTTAGCAGGGTTACAGGTTATGTTAGAAAAATACCTGATCCACCCTGTGGGAGCCAAGACAATACTATACTATATCAGAAATTAAGAAAAGCAAATCTGACAGCTCTTTATATATATATATATATATATATATATATATATATATATATACACATATATATATATGGGGCAGACACACACACACACGACTCTCTCTCTTTATTGTAAGCCAGCATTGTCTCTCCCCATGGGCTACTGCGGATGTGGTAAGACTGCAGGGAGAGAAAAGTGAGGAGAGGCAAGAGGCGGGGATAGGAAGGCAATCTAATCCCTTCTCAGGTGAAGCAGTGAGTGCTGTAGTCAAGCAAGAGGACAGACCGTAAGTCATCTCACACAGAGTCCATCTGGGACCCACCTAAATCATGGCTTGCTAATAATTTAATGGGAAAACAAAATACCTGCAACCATGGTGCACCTTACTAATATTAATTAGACATTTCTTGTAGTCATGATTTCCGGGAACATCCAGAAGAAGTCGCAGAGTTTAGGCAGTAAGATGTCACCTGCACCTCGACTGCTGAGAATTCTACTCTGTAATGGACAAGCAGTTCATCTTGACCAAGCTTCCCCTACTAATGGGACTATTCCATCAAGGCGCATGTATTGTTAATTTCCAGCCATATTTCTTTATAAAAAAGATGGTATCAAAGCAGCCAGAGAGGTCATTGTGATATTTCATTACTTCTGCATTCTAAATATTACTGGTACAGTACATGTACCTTTTGTGTTGTCACTGTACCTGTCAAAAAATAATTACTGAAAATTAGATGAAAGGCATTACAGTAGACCTTACGCCAAATAATGCAACCAGGAGGTAGTTTCCCTCAGTTTTAACACACAGAGGTTGGCTACCCATTGGATTCTGCTTAGTTAAACTAACCTACGCCTTTAGGAAGAGGCCAATAATACCATGCCTGATTATTGAAAGATGGATTTCATGCAACAGGACAAACATTTGTTTCCGTTCCAGTGTTTTGTGGCATTCAAAGTCTGCCCTAATCGATTTTGTGTCATCTTTCTTGCTGTGTGTGATTGTTGTTTGACTCGTTAGTGCTCTGTCCAGCCTGCTGAGGAGAAGCAGCTACAGAGTGGTGCTGAATGGACAGCTCCTCTAGAGAAGAGTCAACCACTGAGTCAGAGATGTTTCCTCCCACTGGTGCCCCCTGCTGACCAGACCACAGCTGAGTTTTGCTATAGTAAAATATAGTAAAATACTTAAGGCAAAAAAAAAAAAAAAAAAAATGGATTCACATTCCAGTTTTCATGAATACATGCTATGTTAATGCTCTTTTTAAAACTAAGGAATATATTGACTCTGGGTTCTCTTGCTCAAAGGTAAATGGATTCACATTCCAGTTTTCATGAATACATGCTATGTTTAATATGCTCTTTATAGAAAGGATTCTAAAAGAAATACATGACTCTGGGTTGCTCTGGCTCAGGAGGTAAAAAGCCACAATATACATACAATCCATTTTAAAATTAGCTCCTCCTGACTGTATGTTAAAGTGTCCTTGAGCAAGACAACTCATATTTCATGGAGTGAGTCATGCCTTTACAATCTATTAAGTAATAAGTAATAGTAACCAAAACAGCTGACATGTGATTTCTGCATTAGCTTTTTAGCATTCCTTGAACCCTAATCTGGCACAGGGATGTTTCATTTATTTCTAAGAATAGCATTGGTCGATAATCTGGATTAACCCTCTACGCTGCTTTGTGAGATTGGATGCCATGGCAAGTTTGACTCTCCCCGTTCTGCCTGGTGGGCGTTCCTTTCTCTATGACACACAGGCTCGTACTGTTTTACTACTCATGTTGAATAAACGCCCATAAATTGATCTCTACTATCTGAGAAGAGAAAGAAAAGGGGGCTCACTTGACTGGATGGCTGTTTGATTATTATTGAATTGAGCACGTCGAATAATCCGAGCCCTCAAGGCCACAGTGGGGAGACAGAGAGCAGAAATGCAAACAGCACGCAAAGACAGGCATATACATACTATGCATAAGAAATGATGGCATAGTAGTACATGCTTACATTATTGATTAATAGAGTCACGGGCAACAGAGAAGAATAAGGTTAGACAGATGCAAACATGGGACAGCAATTGCACAACAGAAACCGGCTCAGTAGGAAGCCAAAGTAAATGTAATAGTATGCAGAAAACACACGGGCAACAGAAATCCCACCCAGGACAGAACACACTTTGCAGACAGCCAACATTGACTAAAACATAAAAGCAGCCCAGCGAGAAAGAGTGAAAGACAGAACAATGACAGTGGTGATAAATTACATAATATGTTTGATTGCAAAAAAATAAAAACAAGCAACACCGCAAGGAATAGATATCATTTTCAATATCAGGTCAACCCAAAGAATGGTATTGTGAAATACTGATGGCCTTCTGCGTGACTGTCACGTGTGCCATAAATAAAAGAACAAAGTATGGCACGTGCTGACATTAAAGCAGTCATTTAAAAAAGCCTTCCATTTCCTGTTTCTGCTGCAGCAAGCAGGATGGAAATAGGCCGAGATTTCTTTTTGAACAAACCTCAAACACACACTCATAATGACTAAACAAAGCGGAGGGAGAGAGAGGAGAAGAGAGGTGGTGGAAAAAATAGAATTTTGGTATTTTCTCTATAAACCTGAATGAACCAGTGAGTATTCCCACCTACACCCGCAGAATGTATGGTAATGCATGGTAGTTTATTGCTGGTTAAATAGTACTATTCTAGAGTAACTTTTTAAGAAACTGTTAATGGCACTGTAAAGTGCATTGTCTTTTTAAGGCATAATTAACAGGGCAAACCGTTCTCACTCCGAAATTGTACAACACGGACGCTTGGGCAGTGGCTGTCAGCATCAGATACGCGGTGCGTGAAGATGCTGTAGTATTATGAGTGACAACGGTAGCAATTAGTATGAAAGCCCAAAATTCTGCATACGGAGGTTGGTTGGGGTGGTGGATGCCTCAAGCAACACAGGACTTTCACCCCGGAGATCGGGGTTCGTGTCACTTTTCTTAAACCCAACTGTCCCGTTCTCCTTTTCCTAAACCCAACTGTCCCGTTCTTGTCCCGCGTGTCATGGAAACATACCTTTTACAAGCCCACCCACGATCTTTTACTTAAGCTAACTGCATCAAAAGTGACACCAATAGTACGGACCAAGTGTGTTTAGATAAAGCGGGTTTAGATAAAAGGAGACTTTTAGCGCCAATAACAACGCCAAAGGCACCTGACCAAGCGTCCGTATCGTTTTACGCAATGGGAGTGAGAACGTGTTGAACTGGGACACGTCTGAACCCAGTCACTGGTTTGGTGTTATCAATGCATGAATGACAAATTTAGATTAATCAGGAGTTGGTCAATATTAACAAACTGATACTTTGACTGATAGTACTGATAGGCTATAGACAGTAAAGTAGAGGTGTTGAAATTAATCAAATAATCGATGCATCGGGATGCGGACATGGACGATGCTGCATTATGCAGTGGCCCACCATAATCGATTATAACGCAATGACGTCGCTCGTTAATTTTCCGTCCGCGGCATAAACATTCAAATGAAAAATAACATTCTCAGTAGCCTAACCCGTTTCACACACACACACACACACACACACACACACACACACACACACACACAAACAAACACAGACACACACACACACACGCAAAACGGCTGAGCGGAGACACGGGAGAGTGGAGAGAATCACAAATCGAGAAGAGGAAAGAAAACACTGAGAAACATCGAGAGACACTAGAATAGTTAGCTTGGAGAAGATCTAAGTGTAATAAAGCTGAAGAGGTGTAGCTACACTACGGCACTTTTCCTGTCTAACAGCAGTAGTTTAGAACAAACGTTGTGCTAGTGTGCCTGGCTAAAGTTGGAGCTAACGGACTAGCTAAAGTTGGAACTAACGGTGGAGAGTTTCTGGTTCGGAGGACGTTGATTTTGGACCGGAGAGGACGACAGCGCGTTTCCCTGCTGAAGAGGACTTTGCCATAGCTGGTGACTGTTTTTTTGTTTTCGTGTTTGAGCTGTGTTTCTTTGACTAACAGCTAACTGTACGTACACACCGCCGCCGACTTGAGCTTCTAAAGATACCGAAAGTCATTCATTTTCAATGGAAGCTGGGTTCATTCAGCTGCAAGGAGCGTCAAATCTGTCGGCGTCGCGTTTTGGGTGTTTTGAGCGTCAATCAGAAAGTTGAACTTTGGTCAACTTTATGGTAATGAGCTATGACGCGGTTCAGCGGCAAGCAGCGGCAAACGGCAGCAACCAATCGGAATATAGACGTCCTTCTCGCTGGCTGATTCTGGAGAAACATACGATGTAAACTTTTGTTCCTACCAAGACATTAGTTCCATGAAAATGGAGGGAAATCTCATAATCGCCGTTGCTGGGTTCCCCTATCATTTATGATGTGACGTTGCTTGCGTATAGGGACCAGTTAACGTGCCGTCACATGGTCTCTAAACAGTCCGCTCACGGTGAAGTCCTGCACGGGTCAACAGCTGGCGCTGCTCGCTCTACCTGCATTCTGCTGCGGTTCAGCTGCTAACGAGCGAGCTAACTGCTAACAGACACCGCTGCGACCAACAAACAATACAAATTCTGTCCTTATATATGTAATTTATAAAAGATTTCTAGTGTCAGTGTACTGGCCGTGCAGTGGCTGCTTGTGCTTTGTCTTCAATTGTGTGTTGAACATGATTGAAGAACGCTGCCACGTCAGAGCGGCCAAAGCGTCAACCAGCTTCCCCTTCCCCGTACTTTCTGACCAGCGTCTTTGACAGGGCGGCCAGAGCTTCTTTGCAGCTCAAGTCGGCGGCGGTGCGTACGTACAGTAACTGTAAGTTGGATTTCTGTGCGTTTGCTTCGCTGAAGATAATGTCCTGCTGCACGTCCACATGAGCTACCATCCGGCCTGCAACTTTTCTTTTTTTTCTTCTCTTTCGGCGTGTGTGGGTGGGTAGGTGTGTGTTAACACAGTTAAGTGGTTTAATAGGGTTTGAGTAAGTTTTACATTGAAACTGCTGTAAGGAGGAATCATTTTGTGTAGCTGGAGCGTTATAAGTGGAAACTGATCTAATATAATTTGAAGAAATATTGCAGTTAGCATATTTGGAGGGTGTGATTTATGTTTTTTTTGTTATTCAATCTAACGGCTAAATATTATTTGCACATTTAAGTTATTGTTCAGTAAACAATACCTTTTTTGTTAAAGAGTTGTCTCGGGTCAGTTATTTCAATACAGCACAATAGATTTGCTGGCTAAAAGTAGGGTGGTATATGACTAATCCCAAATAGGTAAACCTTTGTGGTACCTACTTTAAAGAAATGAACCCAAACACTTCATCATTGCAGTCTAAAGTTATGTATTGCAGCTTGGGCATTGCACTTGACAATGCAAGTTTGTCAAGTCAAATATCCTATATGGCTTTAATAGAAATTTTTTTTTGACGCATCGAGACATCGAATTGAAGATAATCGTAATCGAATCGGGAGATCAGTGAAGATTCACACCTCTACAGTACAGTAGATCTCCATTGGCTAAAAAGGCACCAATCTTTGTATATCTCCAGCCTAAACTTGGGAGCTGTAACTATTATGCAGTGCATCAATGACTCATCACATCCATGACCCTGAGCTCCTCAAATACACAGCCGCTCTGTTCGGAAAAATAATGTCACGACACAGAAAGATCAGGTTCTGCTGATCTCCCCAGATCTAGTCCACATCCAGTAGGGTATACATTTTAGCATCTATTGTATCACTGCACTGCTGACACTCCTGTATAGGGACATAAATGTCAAAGAGTTACTTGAGGGAAGCGGTTTAACCAGTGTAAATATTTAAAATGTGCTTGGTCTTTTTAGTCATATTTTTACAATTAAAGTTAAAAGACAACATTGGCCCTCTTACACTGAATTAGAGGCCCTTTTTAAAGAGAGTCATCCCTGTGCGGTTAGTATTTTCTTCTTGTTTAATCATCATCAACACCTATTCCTTATCCTTCCTAATTACATAATTACACAATGCCAGCTCAGTCGTCACACAATTATGAAATAGCTCCACATGACCACATCATCAGTGAGCGTGAGATACTGTGGTGCGGAAGCCAACATGGTCAGATGTGCTGCCGCTGAGGGGGTTGTTCACTGTTGGTAACACTCGCACACAAACCTCCGCGGGGTAAAACAATAAACCCATATGTGTCCTCATGCTCTGTTCTCAAAGGAACCTTGGCTTAACCTTTATTTAAACAGGCAAGTTGATTAAAAACACAGCAGCTGCACAGATGATGCTGTCTAAATTAAGTCCATGTTTATTCCAAATTACTCCAACTTACACTGACACACTTATGTGCTCTGAAGCAAAAAACAAAAGCTTTTAGGTAGAGTGAGAAAAGCTATTTGTATATCAAAGGACTCTGCTTGTTGAGTTGTGATGGGATAAGGGATTGCGTTGGAGAGATATTGACTGACACCTCCCAGACAATCCTTCCATCTAGTCAGTCAGGGCTGTTGCCACAGAGATGACCCTGCCATTATTAAAGCCAGGAGCTGTCCAGCCTGCTGCTTCAGGGCCACATGCGGACCTTGCCTGACGTTTTTAGTCAGCCATACAGATGTCGACAGAAGTGCGCACACACACACGCACACAAGTTGCTATGCCATTATTATCCACAAGGCCTTCACTTGAGCTATTTCGAGCTTCACAAATGATCAACGTCACTCATGGTGACAAAGCCACAATCACCCAGCAAGGCCTCAAATTTTCAAACCACCTAAACTTTGCACAGATTAAATCTGCAACGATAATGTCATGAATCACAATTAAGACCTCTGCTTTTTCCACATCAAGCTTTCGCTGTGGAGAAGGTAAACTTTTTTTTTATAGGGAGGGTAAATAACATAACTACAAACCTTAGCTCTGTTTATAACTGGTAATCCAATAGATACTATTCAGGTTTATGATTTTTACCAACCTGTCATGGTAACACTTTACTTGAAGGTATCTACATAAGAGTGACATGACACGGTCATGACACATAACCCTAACCTTAACTTGTCATGACAAAAACTGAATGACACTAAAAGAAGCGTTATGTCATAAACGTTTATGACTTGTTTTTAATGTTCATGACACGTTCATGTCATGTCACTCTTATGTAGATACCTTCAAGTATAACCCCAGTCACTAACAGGACACAATGCACAATTTTGGAAGATTATATCTGCCCTTAGTAGCCTAGCTGATAGTCATATATAGCATGGCCATTAACTAATATGCTGTGGGATTGATTGATTGATTGATTTCCTGTCACTAAGGCTACGTTCACATTACAAGCAAATGTGGCCCATATCCGATTTTTTTGCTCTGATGTGACAGATTCTTTTCAGAGTAATGTGGACACAGAAATCCGATTTTTTCTGGGCCACTTTCATATGTAGTCCTAAATCCAATACATACCTGATCACTGGCCATGTGACTGCTGTGAGAATGCTCATATTGAAATTCATGTGAATGTTTCCAAGTCATACTTCACAGCTCAGATGCTCCGCCTAGTCCCACCCTACTGTGCAGTGATTGGATGCTATGTGGAATTATGAGTGACAACTTTGTTTGGCTCATTTTAGCTAAAGGGCCTTTCAGACCAAACCCAGCAACGGCACTGCTGTAGTCTGAAACCTGTTATTTCCAACGGCTTGCGCAGCACCACGACAATTTTTCACGGCTTCGAGCAAAGCGTGGGCACCCAAAGTTCAAACTCCTCTTGACTAGATAACTGATCTTGTCAAATTAGTGGAGTGCTCATTTTGTTAGCTTTTTCACCTCACATCACAACAGAGTCTTACCCGTTTTCCTACAGTCTTGCCCATGCAGCATGGCTCGGAGTCATATTTTAGACTACAGACAGGCCATATTGGAACCAAAATGATTATAGCGCCCCCATCTCTAACCCTGTGGTGCTCCTGCAGAGGACAATGCTGACAGTGTTTCAGCAAATTATGCTACATCAGTTTTGTTTTCTGGATCTCACACACTGTGAAATCTGAGGACCAGAAGTGGAGAGGAAGTAGATACAATTGTGGGATTTATATAAAGTATGCCACAATGAAACAGCTCCCTCAAACGGTGAGTGTGAGTATGACATTCTCCGATGTGATGAATCACTTGACTTGAAGACTAAAAACATACTTAAATGGGGGAGAATACACAGAGGATGAAGAATGGCATAATGTGTTAGAAGCTATTATTTATCTTTGGTTTAATGACATGACAATGTCAATGCTCATGTGTGGAGTGTCTTTTGCTTGTTGAGTTGTATCCTACCTTTGGGGTTTCCATATCAGTTTCTTCCACTTCTTTTGCTTGGCCTATCAGTGAGGGTAGAGAAGAGTGAATGAGAGGTTTTGGTAGATTATCTTTTCTTTTGCATGACGTGAATGTCCTGATAGCAGTCGATTCTAACTAAAAATGCACTGGTATTGATGCCTCACGTCTGCTACAGTTTACAGAAGTTCCTAGGCTGAAAAATAAACAGACATAAAAATCATAATGGAGTGTATTCTTTGTTACATCTATTATCTCTGGTCTTAAAAAAAAGGTAAGACACATTTAATTTTAGGTTCCTGCCATTGGTCCAGATAAGCTTTTCACCGGTAATAAACAAAAGCACACTTTGCTTTTAAGAGGACCAAAAACATTGGTCATTTCGGTACGGTTATTTGGTGAGCGCTCGAGTTCAAATGACAAGCCCCAACGTGTTCGTAAATATGCACCAACTCTGATTTGCTTTTAGTCTTAAACAATTGTTTGAGACTAACATTTCGCACAAAAACATATGTGCATGTGTATTTGTGTGTATTTGTGCGTGCACATACAAAAGAAAGCAATGTGTGCATAGTGCAGTCCTTTCACTCCAGTCACTGCTGCCGCCAGTGACTCAATACAGAGCGCCCACATGTAACATGAATCACTGTGATCAGAGGCCCTCAACCACTCCTCCATCTATTTAATCAATTCATGTTTGCTGTGGCACCTGATAATACGTTTGCCTCACCAGTCAGAGCAATTTCTTCCCACTCATTTACCCGACTGAGCTTCCCAGCACCTATTGACAAGTTTCTTTCGGCTGTGCAACACCTTCTACAGATCTCATGCCTGTCAATGAGGTAATCAAGTTTCACATTTTCTCCCTGAGAGAAATTGATTTATTGAGGAATTTCATGTTGAGATTAAACCCACCAGCATTAACATTTTAGCCAAATGCTGTGTTGCTGCTGGATAGATGCAAAATAAATGCACAGTGTCAAAACCCTTCCATACTCAGAAGCTGAAAGTGGATGTTTAAAATGACCCTGGATGCTTCGTTCTCTTGCAAACATAAGATGCAGAGGAACAGAAGAAGCCCTAAGTAAGAATAATCCATGGCCCCTTTGGAACAGCTAGAGGGGAAATCAATCACGTCTGCTAGGATGGAAGGCAATTCAGAGGAGACAGATTACAGATTCCACTACTTGATTTATGAAACCTGAAAAAACAGACCTTCCATTAAAGACGGATATGTTTCAGAAAGGCAATCTGGCACAAAGAATTGAATTTGACTGTTAAGGTCTTTGGAGTTGAGTGTTAATCCTCAACAGCTCTGCAGAGCTTTATCCCTAGATGTACCTGTAGCGGTATAGAACAATTGCGTTTTTAATTTTTACACGACAGATGGATCTCCACCTACGACATATATAAATTTCATCCATGTGGACAAGAGTGCTTATTTGTAGAAAAAAATGCATTAAATGTTGGCCTGCAGGGGCGAGATATAGACATTTAGCGTGATTGATCTGCTGATAAACATATGTGAATTATACCATGAGTCACCAGAGGCCCTGTGATTAGTCAGCAGTAAAGTCCTGCTGGATGCAGAAGGATACAGTAGGGTCTGATGTACATTATGGCTGGTTCTAGCCTGCGCCATAGTACTGTCTCCTTATCCTTGCCCACATACTGTAAGTGCCCCAATTTACTACTTTGAGTGGTAAAATGTATTGAATGAACTCCAGCTTCATTATCTCACAGACCTCAAATCCCCCATACAACCAATACTCCATTAATATGGCAGTACATTAAGTGAGCTTAATGACAAATGGATTGGTATCAATTTCAGCTCCAAGTGTGGACAGATAGGGACAGACTCATCTCTAAATGACAAAGACAGGTCTATATTTAGTTTACTTCATACCATAAAATGGCACATGTACATGGCATATTTCCTTGTGTAACTCTACAGTGAGGCAGATGTCCACCTGGCATGAAAACAAGGCCTTTCACCAAAGCAGTAAGTGGGTGTGCCAGCAGGGTATTTTAATGAATCCCCTACAGTGAGGGACGTCAACAGCTGGCCCAAAATACACACCGTGATATGACAATAACTCTTGACAATAAAATCTTTTGTAGACTAGATTTTTATTGGAAATTAAGAATTTGCTAGAAGGCTTACTTTTGAAAATAGTTCCAATCAATCCTTCCAAAAACGAGAGTCTGCAGATAAAGAACCATATATTCTGTTTTGAAGTTTAATTCTAAAATTCAGAATAAGCAGTTGTTTCCAAAGTAACAACAAATGAGACTAACAGTGAAAAGAACGCTATTTTAATATAGTTTTTAGTAAATGCCTTTGCCCGGGTCCGATTTTTCCCGCAAAGTCACAGAATGATTTGTGGCAGGTAGACGGTGCTACAGTCACACATTTTGACGGGTCACAGATTTCCTTGTAACACCGGAAAAGCCTGTGTTAGTGTATACAGCAAGGTAAAAGGTAGCAGGAGATTTCTTTATGTAGGCTAGGCCTAATTGTATTTTAATGTTATTTTAGAAGTTATCTGTTGTAGGTATGGCTGATACTGGGGTAGGACCACCACAGAAAAAAAGGAAATTAAACAAAGAATAACTAAAAGTTAAAAAGGAAAGGGGACGGGCGAAAACGCGGGTCAACTTCGGTTGGGCTTTCAACAGATGGAGACAATTACTGGATTGTAAATGATTCAAAAACATCCGCGAATTGGCCCTCAGGTATGTAATATGTCTATTTCATTCATAAAATAACTGTAGATTGCGCAATGTGGTTGTACATCAGTAGCCAACATTAAATTACGCCCCCCTTTCATTTAGCGCGGACGTTTTAATCCTTTCAGCCCACGTTTGTGTTGGCTTACTATTTTCTTTTCCCTTGTCCCCCTGTACTTGTGTAAAGTGTCCGTGGGTTTCATGAAATGCGCTATATTAATATAAATTATTATTACGTTGGTTGCAACAACAAACTCTTAATGCTCGTGACACAGTGACAGGGATACCCAGTTTAGCTCACGATACATCCAAAGTAGGCTAAGTTACCGTGTGCAACACTTGAAATGCAACGATGTATCTGTAACGTACTCTCTTATTGTAAATTAATGATATGCAAATATATGACCTCCTGGTAACGTTAACTCAGTAATATACAGTGGGCAATAAAGCACTGTAAAGAAAAGACCTTTACGACAGCAGGTGTGGTAAAAACACTTCCACTTTTGTCCAAAGGGGCCACTAAAATCAACACAAAATGAAAATTACATATAGCCACTTTAACTTAAGTCTTTTACCCATTTTTTTGCCATAAAATGAAAGCCCAGTTTTTCACAGTGTGCATTTTAATAAAAAAATTCTATGGTTAAATGGACAGTGGTGTCAAAGGAGGTGTGCCTCTCACTGACCAGCATTACAGGAAACACTACCAGAGTAAAGTTAATTTGGTTCAGTTTTTGTACAGCCGACCTCACTGTTGTTTCACATGAAAGCTGAGAGCAGTGGAGCAGATCACACCAGGTACTAGTGATGGAAAGATTGGACCCAGTATTTTTATATAAGACACATTTGTGTAATTTTTAGCTTGGAGAGTGTGGTGGAAAGGGGCTGTGGTTTTAAAAGAAACACATAGTTTAAGAAAAGGTCTGAGATAGCCTGATCTGAAAACCAAAATTTGAATTTAAAAATCCTTTAAAAATTAAATCTTTTGATGAATAGTGAGAAGAGAAAGGTAGGAGCACATCAGAAATGACAACGTACACCAGCTGGCGTTTGAGGAGCATGGTAATATTAAAATGATTACATATAATGTCATATTGACCACCTCTTCTTTGCAAATTTGTCAATGGCCAATGGTTGTGTTTCTCCTAGGTTTACACTGCAAATAATTTAAATAAACTGTTCAGCCACAAGTATTTGGGTTTTAAATGATGTAAATATTGATATAGATTGCAGACAGACACATGATTAGAGTTAGATATACATTGTGTCTTACTGCATAAATTCAAAATAATTGTTTGTAAAGCTATTTTTTACAACTGTAAATTATTTTTATTTTATTATTTTTCTTTCTGGAGTGTAGCTGAAATTATTAAGACTAAACGCATAGGATAGGCATATAAAAGCTTGCCTGAGCCTTTTCAGTCATGTGTACTAGATTGTATATTGAATATGCTGTTATTCTTATTGTGTATGACAAAAATTGTATGTATTATTGCTAAATGCAATACTACTACTTCTACTACTGAAAGGCATGACACTATTTGTATCACCATTTTACAGAAGATGTGGAGCGGGCCCATTTTATAGAAGAAATCTGACACAGACTCTTCAGCCAGCAATCGCTTTTTTTCCATTAAAGCAAATTAGCTGTTTTTTTTTCATTGTCTCATAATAGAAATAATGAATCAAAGTGTGCTTGAGGTACTAGCACTTTTGGTACTTAATGACTATCATTCGTGATTCATGTAAGGGCTGCAGAGATAGTTATGTGAGGGTAACACAGTAATACCTGCCAGGAGTATTTATCACAGAGTGGTAACCTAAAGCAGCACTAGGACCGCCCTGTATCCCCATCGACAGGCACAGTAAATCTAACCAAATTGCCCCTAATGGACCTGGGGAGCAGAGATCACAGCAGAGATTTAGGAGGACTTGAAGCCAGCTGGAAAATCCCTTCTACTCAAGTGTGTGTGTGTAAGTTATAATGCAGAAACACGGACATAAGGTGATTTGTTCCACCACGCCCTGCATTCATCAGGTTAATATATAATATATGTATAATTTTTGACACATTTCTCCTATTTGAACCTATAGGAGCCTTTGCTGCAGAGAAGAAAAGAAAAGCTGACAAAAGAGAACATTTTAACACTGAATTTGCAGAGCCAGTTTGAAGCTCTGTCACACCTACAAGAATAAATATATGGAATACTTACTGCAGTCATAGAGTCACAGCTTTTGTATTGATTGGCAGTTCTTTTTTGAAGCATATTTGTATAAAATAGATAAACATGCACCTTTATTATTCCTATGTTGTAAATGGCTTGTTTAATTTCTTAAGCAAGTCAGAAAAATGTAATTGACATTTAAAAGTCTGCTGTGGACTAAGAGAAAGCGGGTACATTTTCACAGCAAAGGTCAAACAGAAAAGGGTACAGCTGCAGAACAATAGCAGGGTCGTCTAGGCCATGCGATTCGGTCAGTGGAAACTACATTAGCACTTAGTTCAGTAGATAATAAGAGGGCGATTTTCAGCCAATTATAGAGTATATAGTATATAATGGATTATAGAGGAGTAGTATATTTGTAGTAGCACATGTGAAAATAGTAATAATAACCTCTAATCAGAGAGTATTAGATATAGAGACATTTCAACGTTGAATACTCGACTGTACTTAAATCTTTTGGTAATTTTTTTATTTTAGTATCATATCTCTAATATAAAAAAAAATTCTTACAAATAATATTGTACAAATACTACACATTGTATTGTTTTCAAACATAAAAGGTTAATCATTGCATACATTAAGTTTTATTTTAATGCACCTTATCTGTTATGAATGTCAGCAACGTGCCTTGATCAAACTCAAGACTACAGAATAGAAAGTGCCACAGCTTAAAGAAAGGGAACAGAAATCAGACCTGACCTTATGTTTGTGCATGGTGAACAGGCAGACACCATCCTGGCCTCTCTCCTGGCTCTCATGGCCTCGCTTCAATCTCTGTCCCGCTGTTTCGTTGTCAGATTGTCACTTGTCCAGCATGCTTTGTCATCATCGCCAAGCCTTATAATATCCCCTTTGTACTCCTCTCTTACGCAGCACATGCAATATCAGTCAGAGGAAAAATAAGGTCACCAGCTCAGAAACTGAAAGTTGCAAGCAGAGGTGATACAGACAACACTTGTTAAGCTAAATTGCCTGTTCAGAAGCTGCAGGATGTCCAGACTGACTTGATGCCGCTACCCTGATACAAATATATCTAAACCAGTGTTCTCCTCCTTGCCCACAATTCCTCACAGCTATTATCAAACCACTGTCTTTCCTCCGTATATATCGTAAACACAGTGACTTTCAATTTTCTGTCCAGCTGGTTCGCAGCCTTGCTTCCTACCGCATCACCTCACATCTGCTTTGCTGAGCCATGGATGAGCAGTTGTACGAGGGAGGATGGGTCAGGGATGCGAGCGCTCTGATTGGCTGGCTAGCCATGGTGTGTGTGTGGGAAGGTCCCTTTGGTAGGCTCAGTGCGAACGGCTTTGCTCGATAAGGGTGGTCCTTCACCTCCTTTCCTCCTCTCCCTGCTTCATCAGCCTCCCTCCCCTGCTTTGCTCGCCTTCACGTTCTCTGTCTCTCCTCCTCCTCTGTCTGCGCTGCAAGCTACAGGCACACATTCTCGGTCCTCGACCAAAGCATCGCACCGTCTTTGTGATGAGCACAATCACTGATGCGCGAGTTAACGCACACATGAATATGGAGAAGGGATAGCAACTACGCCATAAATTCAGAGCATCTCGCAGACATAACTGCCCTGGCAAAGCCCATGACCCAAATTCACCAAAAACACACTTACATCATTGTCAGCATCATAATAACTATTTGAAAGTACAGATATGATCTTGTGTGTAGCTGGAGCAGGACAGGTGTACAACTAGAGGCATCATTAGGGAGGATTGCCCAGAGGAACCCGTTAGCACTAAAAAATCTGGAATAAGATTAGACAGAAAACAACGCTATAGATGTACCCAGGTAAGCCTAATAAAGGTAAACTAATTAAGATGATCAGATGAAAAGATTAGCACAGAAACAACTACAACTAATGTAACAGAAAAATACATACATTATTGCATGAACTAGATTAGAATATTATGAGGACAATTTTAGTACAGTTATTTATTTCAGCCTGCATTGGATAATAATTTAACTATAAATCTGAGAATCTCTGTATGTATGTGTGTTTGTTTATGTGTGCCTGTGTGTGTCCGTTATCTTTCAAATATCTCATGAACCGTTTATCTGATCTACTTCACACTTGGTTTCATGGATACCCTATGAACTTGGCGTTTGGAATTTGGAGCAGTTTGGACAGCGTTAGATATTGGATATTAATAAACTGTGAATAAAACTAAACTAAATTAAACTCTTCTGTGTCTACCCTTGATAATAAAAGCCCAGCTCAGAGCATTTCTGACACTAGATATAAGGGCTGCACGATTTGGAGAAAAAGTCATATTGCGATTTACAATGCTGCGATTAAGATTGCGAAATAACGGTATCAAGAGTTTACTTGATAATCAAGGATAATGCAAAAAATAATTTGAATTTAAATATAATTTGAAATGTGTATTTTTTAACTTGAACATACAAAGTTAAACAAGCATAAGAAGAAAGACAATCAAAAATGTGCAATACTTTTTTAAATAAGTTAATATTTAAAGGTGATCTAAGTGATGTGACGCGCTTTTTAGGCTACAAGTAAATTTTTTGTCACATACAGCAAACATCTCCTCACTATCCGCTAGCTGCCTGTCCCCTGAACACACTTTAAAAAAACGGTCTCTGTAGACAGCCCAGGCTCCACAAACGGCAACAAAAACAAACCGCGCCAACCTGCACCACGAACCATAACAAACAGTATTCCAGCCAATAACCAACAAGAAGGAGTTGGTTGAGTCACGAATACGCATTGTGGAAGTAGCCTACGTGCTAATGCTGCTGCAGAGATGGCTCAACCAGTTCCTTCTTATCGGTTATTGGCTGGAACACTGTTCAGAGACCGCATTTTTTTTTACAGTGTGTTCAGGGGACAGGCAGCTAGCGGATAGTGAGGAGATGTTTGCGGTATGTGACGAAAAATGTTGTAGCCTAAAAAACGCGTCACATCACTTAGAGCATCTTTAAAAAAATTTAAATAACAAAACTACAAATTCTTATTAAATTAGTACATTTTGTATGCCCTTATATATAATGACATTCAAGATGGGTGTAATAAAATAACTAGTGTTGGGGACCAAGAGTTTGGTTAAATCTGATTTTAACCAAAAGGCCTCAGATTAAACTGACCTCTGGATACAGGACACACATGTGCTCAGAGACAAAGGAACATTTGACCAAGACAAAGGAATCTTGGCCTCCATGTAAACTCCAAAGCCGGGGTAATTCACACCTCTATGCGAAATGCCAGCCAGAAGGGAAACTCCTCACAACTGGCAGGAAGTCAAATGACTACAAAAGTGTAGTTTTCACCCTTTCAAGAGTTTTGAGTCTTCCTATTGGTTCAGCGGGACCATAAACACAGCAGGTGGGTTTTAACCTATAAATAACCTGACCCTAGGAAACTCCCCCGTCTTCACTTGCAACTCAGTTGCTGAAAGGAGGTGCGCAAGCGCTTGTGCTAAACTTCCATTTTCTGGAGAATGTGGATTTTATTTCGGTGGATCCTTGAAAACACACCAGTGTTTTCATATCTGCAGTGAGAAGGAAACAACGTTTTTCTTCTCAAAGTCGACTAAACTTGCCCCTTGCTGCTTTTTTGGAGGGAAGTTTCTCTGTGGCTGCTGACGAGCGCCAGGGACCCGTTCCGTTTCATTTCTGGACAGAAACAAACGGACTGAACACACCGTAAGAAGGCTTACGTCTGGGCAGAGATAAGTAGTGTGTTTATTAATGAGCAAAAGGGGTTAGCTACCATTGTTGCCATTAATGTGATCTGATTTAATCATGTACTGGTCCATATGTGATTATTAATCTGTGCTGTGAATGTATAAATTGATCACTATACTCGTTGATTTATGTTGTGTTAAGTAGCTGGATATAACTGTAATCGCTACGTGCTTAAATCACTCCTTTCAGGAGTTTAGTTACTGTCTGCGATAGAATCGCGAAAATCAGCTGTTAGTCACTGAAGTAGTTATAGTGACGTTCTCCTCAGCAAAACCAAAAGTCTCAGTCTGTCCTAAACCACACGTTAGCCCAGACCTGAGTGGCTGAGGGGAACTGGGTCATTATCAATAACTAAAGATCAGAGTGCCCTTTTTTTTCTTTACTCTTCTTCTCTTTCTTCTCTCTCTCTAACACACACACACACGACACAGGCTAGCCGCGTAGCTCCCGAGCTAACGCTGCAGGCTAGCTTCACACGTGGAATCTGCTTATGTTCGGACAGAGCTAACCCAGGAACTAGCTACCATACCATACCAGCTAAGCGTGCGCGCTGCCTAGCAACCCCCTCGGCTTCTTCAGCCCCTGCCCGTGCACCCAGCACCACTACCGCCCTCTTGAGGCTAAATAGTTTGTGCAGCTCACAGGAGTAGCCATTTTTGGAGTTGTTTGATGTGTTAGAACTACAATCGACACCGCCCCCTCCCTTTTCACTCACTCTCTCTCTCACACACACTCACACACGGACACAGACGTGTCCGCCCATGCTGCTTTGTTTTTGCTTTGTTTTTGGTTGTGATATTGTAAAGAGGTATATGAGTTTATTATTGAAGGATTATTGATTAGCTACCGATAATTGTGACGTTAATAAATCTTATTATGCTTAATTAGTAGTTGCTTGTGATTATTTGTGTATTTGTTGTAATAATTGCTGGTCAATCAGGTCCGTGCTTGGATTCACCCCTTCCTTTAATTCCTTTTTAAAGGATTACCACAGAATGAGACTGTTCCACAGTTTGATTATTGGTCCCTGACTTGCAGGGTGGTGCCCCGTTTTTGATTGTTTGTCGATTTGATAAAGTTATTAATAACCATATTCATAACTTTATTAATATTGATAAAACATCTTTGATAATTTGCCAATGATCAAATCTGTACCCTACGAGAATCCTACACTAGTGATTAAGTTACAAAATATTTGTTAAAGGAATTATTTATCAAGAGATGGACAGAAACACGGAAATTGTCACAAAGTTTACTTGCAAGTAGAGTCACATTTACAGCACTTATTCCCACAGAAATTATGACTAACGAGAAGCCCTCTACAGCAGCTTTTTATGATTAATATGAAGACATAATACAGAGACTATGTCGTCTCCTTTATCTGGTCGGGGAGGGCATGTTCTGTCCTCAGGCTTGTTGCGGCTGTGTGAGGGGAAAGCGACAGGAAAGAGATAGCAAAGACGATGTAAAGTGAGTTAACAGTAAACTAGTCCCGCTTTGCCAGACCAGCCACGCGCTGCCGAGCGGAGGAGGGGCTGGCTAGTCCACATACAGCAGCATTCAGGCATGGGAGAAAAACGTCCTCTGGTTTATTGGCATTTCTGTAAACCAATCACAATCGTCATGGGCGCCGCAAAGCTCCGCATGGAGTCGCTGCGAAATAGCCTTGGGAAGGAACATGTTTTGGTGGAACGTGTACGTTCAAAAGTTGTTTTAGTCGTGTGAGAGAAAACTCAGACTGGACAGAGAGTCTAGCTAGCTGTCTCAATTTACCCTTCAGAGATCTGAGGAGCAGTTAATCATAGTCCTAATTAATCAACCGGAGTTTACAATTCCAACACAAAGAAAGTGGAAGGAAACGGACATCGGCGAAAAAGACATGCATTTTTCTTTCTTCTTAAGACACCGTGGCTTCATCTGTTGTAATACCCAAAGGTAGATTTGGTTTACAGTGGGTGTTGACTAGCCTTGTGAGACCGTCCTGATCTCGCGAGCTCCAGTTTTCCACTCGCAGATCAGTCTGGCATCTTGAGATAGAGAAAATTTGGAGCCGTTCGCCAAATGACTGGGCCAATCAGCGTTGGTTTTGAGGCGGGTTTAGGTGGTGATAGACAGATGGTTTATCCAATCAGCTAACCAGTATTTTCAGACCGCGGTAGCCCT